>NW_027182443.1:904619-1206159 GCF_040938575.1 Ambystoma mexicanum
AAATATCTCAGGTTTGGTATTAGAAGCATTGAGACATCACATCTCATGTTATAGGAAGGGTCTCAGGATTGGAATGGGAAGAAGTTGGATATCACATCTCATGCTATAGGAAGGGTCTCAGGTTTGGTATATGCATTGAGATATCACATCTCATGCTATAGGAAGGGTCTCAGGATTGGAATGGGAAGGAGTTGTATATGACATCTCATGCCATAGGAAGGGTCTCAGGTTTGGTATAAGCATTGAGATATCACATCACATGCTATAGAAAGGGTCTCAGGATTGGAATGGGAAGGACTTGGATATCACATCTCATGCTATAGGCAGGGTCTCAGGTTTGGAAAGGGAAGGAGATGGATATCACATTTCATGTTAGAGATAGGATCTCAGGTTTGGTATTAGAGGCATTGAGATATCACATCTCATGCTATCAGAAGGGTCTCAGGATTGGAATGGGAAGGAGTTGTATATCACATCTAATGCTAAAGGGAGGGTCTCAGGTTTGGAAGGGGAAGGATTTGGAAATCACATCTCATGTTATAGGAAGGGTCTCAGGTTTGGTATTAGAAGCATTGAGATATCACATCTCATGCTATAGGAAGGGTCTCAGGATTGGAATGGGGAGGACTTGGATGTCACATCTCATGCTATAGGGAGGGTCTCAAGTTTGATATTAGAAGCATTGAGATAACAAATCTCATGATATCGGAAGGGTCTCAGGATTGGAATGGGAAGGAGTTGGATATCATATCTCATGATAATGGAAGGGTCTAAGGTTTGGAAGGGGAAAGATTTGGATATCACAACTCATGTTATAGGACGGGTCTCAGGTTTGGTATTAGAAGCATTGAGATATCAAGTCTCATGGCATAGGTAGGGTCTCAGAATTGGAATGGCAAGGAGTTGGATATCACATCTCAAGCTATAGGAAGAGTCTCAGGATTGGAATGGGAATGAGTTTGATATCACATCTCATGCCATAGTATGGGTCTCAGGTTTGGTAGAAGCATTGGGATATCACATCACATGCTATTGGAAGGGTATCAGTATTGGATTTGGAAGGAGTTGAATATCCCATCTCATGCTATAGTATGGGTCTCAGGTTTGGTAGAAGCATTGGGATATCACATCTCATGCTATTGGAAGGGTATCAGTATTGGATTTGGAAGGAGTTGGATATCCCATCTCATGCTATAGGAAGGGTCTCAGATTTGGTATAAGCATTGAGATATCACATCTCATGCTATAGGAAGGGTCTCAGGATTGGATTGGGAAGGAGTTGTATATGACATCTCAGGCCATAGGAAGGGTCTCAGGATTGGTATAAACATTGAGATATCACATCTCTGCTATCGTAAGGGTCTCAGGATTGGAATGGGGAGGACTTGGATATCACATCTCAAGCTATAGGAAGAGTCTCAGGATTGGAATGGGAAGGAGTTTGATATCACATCTCATGCCATAGTATGGGTCTCAGGTTTGGTAGAAGCATTGGGATATCACATCTCATGCTATTGGAAGGGTATCAGTATTGGATTTGGAAGGAGTTGGATATCCCATCTCATGCTATAGGAAGGGTCTCAGGTTGGAATGGGAAGGAGTTGGATATCACATTTCATGTTATAGGAAGGGTCTCAGGATTGGAATGGGAAGGACTTGGATATCATATCTCATGCTATAGGAAGGCTCTCAGGTTTGGAAGGGGAAGGAGTTGGATATCACATCTCAAGCTTTAGGAAGGGTCTCAGGTTTGGTATAAGCATTGAGATAGCACATCTCATGCTATAGGAAGGGTTTCAGGATTGGAATGGGAAGGAGTTGGATATCACATTTCATGTTAGAGGAAGGATCTCAGGTTTGGTATTAGAGGCCTTGAGATATCACATCTCATGCTATAGGAAGGGTCTCAGGATTGGAATGGGAAGGAGTTGGATATCACATCTCAAGCTTTAGGAAGGGTCTCAGGTTTGGTATAAGCATTGAGATAGCACATCTCATGCTATAGGAAGGGTTTCAGGATTGGAATGGGAAGGAGTTGGATATCACATCTCATGTTATAGGAAAGATCTCCGGTTTGGTATTAGAAGCATTGAGACATCACATCTCATGTTATAGGAAGGGTCTCAGGATTGGAATGGGAAGAAGTTGGATATCACATCTCATGCTATAGGAAGGGTCTCAGGTTTGGAAGGGGAAGGAGTTGGATATCCAATCTCATGTTATAGGACTGGTCTCAGGTTTGGTATTAGAAGCATTGAGATATCACATTGCATGCTGTAGGAAGGTTCTCAGGTTTGGTATTAGAAGCATTGAGACATCACATCTCATGCTATAGGAAGGGTCTCAGGATTGGAATGGGAAGGAGTTGGATATCACATCTCATGTTATAGGAAGGATCTCAGGTTTGGTATTAGAAGCATTGAGACATCACATCTCATGCTATAGGAAGGGTCTCAGGATTGGAATGGGAAAACCAAACCTGAGACCCATACTATGGCATGAGATGTGATATCAAACTCCTTCCCATTCCAATCTTGAGACTCTTCCTATAGCTTGAGATGTGATATCCAACTCCTTCCCATTCCAATTCTGAGACCCTTCCTATGCCATGAGACTTGATATCTCAATGCTTCTAATACCAAACCTGAGACCCGTCCTATAACATGAGATGTGATATCCAAATCTTTTCCCTTCCAAACCTTAGACCCTTCCTTTATCATGAGATGTGATATCCAACTCCTTCCCATTCCAATCCTGAGACCCTTCCGATATCATGAGATTTGTGATCTCAATGCTTCTAATATCAAACTTGAGAAACTCCCTATAGCATGAGATGTGACATCCAAGTCCTCCCCATTCCAATCCTGAGACCCTTCCTATAGCATGAGATGTGATATATCTCAATGCTTCTAATACCAAACCTGAGACCCTTCCTATAACATGAGATGGGATATCCAACTCCTTCCCATTCCAATCCTGAGACCCTTCCGATAGCAGAAATGTGATATCTCAATGCTTATACCAATCCTGAGACCCTTCCTATGGCCAGAGATGTCATATACAACTCCTTCCCAATCCAATCCTGAGACCCTTCCTATAGCATGAGATGTGATATCTCAATGCTTATACCAAATCTGAGACCCTTCCTATAGCATGAGATGTGATATCCAACTCCTTCCCATTCCAATCCTGAGACCCTTCCTATAGCATGAGATGTGATGTCTCAATGCTTCTAATACCAAACCTGAGATCCTTCCTATAACATGAGATGTGATATCCAACTCCTTCCCATTCCAATCCTGAGACCCTTCCTATAGCATGAGATGTGATGTCTCAATGCTTCTAATACCAAACCTGAGAACCTTCCTACAGCATGCAATGTGATATCTCAATGCTTCTAATACCAAACCTGAGACCAGTCCTATAACATGAGATTGGATATCCAACTCCTTCCCCTTCCAAACCTGAGACCCTTCCTATAGCATGAGATGTGATATCCAACTTCTTCCCATTCCAATCCTGAGACCCTTCCTATAACATGAGATGTGATGTCTCAATGCTTCTAATACCAAACCGGAGATCTTTCCTATAACATGAGATGTGATATCCAACTCCTTCCCATTCCAATCCTGAGACCCTTCCTATAGCATGAGATGTGATATCTCAAGGCCTCTAATACCAAACCTGAGATCCTTCCTCTAACATGAAATGTGATATCCAACTCCTTCCCATTCCAATCCTGAAACCCTTCCTATAGCATGAGATGTGCTATCTCAATGCTTATACCAAACCTGAGACCCTTCCTAAAGCTTGAGATGTGATATCCAACTCCTTCCCCTTCCAAACCTGAGAGCCTTCCTATAGCATGAGATATGATATCCAAGTCCTTCCCATTCCAATCCTGAGACCCTTCCTATAACATGAAATGTGATATCCAACTCCTTCCCATTCCAACCTGAGACCCTTCCTATAGCATGAGATGGGATATCCAACTCCTTCCAAATCCAATACTGATACCCTTCCAATAGCATGAGATGTGATATCCCAATGCTTCTACCAAACCTGAGACCCATACTATGGCATGAGATGTGATATCAAACTCCTTCCCATTCCAATCCTGAGACTCTTCCTATAGCTTGAGATGTGATATCCAAGTCCTCCCCATTCCAATCCTGAGACCCTTCCGATAGCAGAGATGTGATATCTCAATGTTTATACCAATCCTGAGACCCTTCCTATGGCCTGAGATGTCATATACAACTCCTTCCCAATCCAATCCTGAGACCCTTCCTATAGCATGAGATGTGATATCTCAATGCTTATACCAAATCTGAGACCCTTCCTATAGCATGAGATGGGATATCCAACTCCTTCCAAATCCAATACTGATACCCTTCCAATAGCATGAGATGTGATATCCCAATGCTTCTACCAAACCTGAGACCCATACTATAGCATGAGATGGGATATTCAACTCCTTCCAAATCCAATACTGATACCCTTCCAATAGCATGTGATGTGATATCCCAATGCTTCTACCAAACCTGAGACCCATACTATGGCATGAGATGTGATATCAAACTCATTCCCATTCCAATCCTGAGACTCTTCCTATAGCTTGAGATGTGATATCCAACTCCTTGCCATTCCAATTCTGAGACCCTACCTATGCCATGAGACTTGATATCTCAATGCTTCTAATACCAAACCTGAGACCCGTCCTATAACATGAGTTGTGATATCCAAATCTTTCCCCTTCCAAACCTTAGACCCTTCCATTATCATGAGATATGATATCCAACTCCTTCCCATTCCAATCCTGAGACCCTTCCGATATCATGAGATTTGTTATCTCAATGCTTCTAATATCAAACTTGAGACCCTCCCTATAGCATGAGATGTGACATCCAAGTCCTCCCCATTCCAATCCTGAGACCCTTCCTATAGCATGAGATGTGATATCTCAATGCTTCTAATACCAAACCTGAGACCCTTCCTATAACATGAGATGTGATTTCCAAATCCTTCCCCTTCCAAACCTGAGACCCTCCCTTTAGCATTAGATGTGATATACAACTCCTTCCCATTCCAATCCTGAGACCCTTCTGATAGCATGAGATGTGATATCTCAATGCCTCTAATACCAAACCTGAGATCCTATCTCTAACATGAAATGTGATATCCATCTCCTTCCCTTTCCAAACCTGAGACCCTGCCTATAGCATGAGATGTGATATCCAAGTCCTTCCCATTCCAATCCTGAGACCCTTTCTATAGCATGTGATGTGATATCTCAATGCTTATACCAAACCTGAGACCCTTCCTATGGCATGAGATGTCATATACAACTCCTTCCCATTCCAATCCTGAGACCCTTCCTATAGCATGAGATGTGATATCTCAATGCATATACCAAACCTGAGACCCTTCCTATAGCATGAGATGTGATATCCAACTTCTTCCCATTCCAATCCTGAGACCCTTCCTATAACATGAGATGTGATGTCTCAATGCTTCTAATACCAAACCTGAGATATTTCCTATAATATGAGATGTGATATCCAACTCCTTCCCATTCCAATCCTGAGACCCTTCCTATAGCATGAGATGTGATATCTCAATGCTTATACCAAACCTGAGACCCTTCCTAAAGCTTGAGATGTGATATCCAACTCCTTCCCATTCCAATCCTGAGACCCTTCCTATAGCATGATATGTGATATCTCAAGGCCTCTAATACCAAACCTGAGATCCTTCCTCTAACATGAAATGTGATATCCAACTCCTTCCCCTTCCAAACCTGAGAGCCTTCCTATATCATGAGATATGATATCCAAGTCCTTCCCATTCCAATCCTGAGACCCTTCCTATAACATGAGATGTGATATCTCAATGCTTATACCAAATCTGAGACCCTTCCTATAGCATGAGATGTGATATCCAACTCCTTCCCATTCCAATCCTGAGACCCTTCCTATAACATGAGATGTGATGTCTCAATGCTTCTAATACCAAACCTGAGATCCTTCCTATAACATGAGATGTGATATCCAACTCCTTCCCATTCCAATCCTGAGACCCTTCCTATAGCATGAGATGTGATGTCTCAATGCTTCTAATACCAAACCTGAGAACCTTCCTACAGCATGCGATGTGATATCTCAATGCTTCCAATACCAAACCTGAGACCAGTCCTATAACATGAGATTGGATATCCAACTCCTTCCCCTTCCAAACCTGAGACCCTTCCTATAGCATGAGATGTGATATCCAACTTCTTCCCATTCCAATCCTGAGACCGTTCCTATAACATGAGATGTGATATCTCAATGCTTATACCAAACCTGAGACCCTTCCTAAAGCTTGAGATGTGATATTCAACTCCTTCCCATTCCAATCCTGAGACCCTTCCTATAGCATGATATGTGATATCTCAAGGCCTCTAATACCAAACCTGAGATCCTTCCTCTAACATGAAATGTGATATCCAACTCCTTCCCCTTCCAAACCTGAGAGCCTTCCTATATCATGAGATATGATATCCAAGTCCTTCCCATTCCAATCCTGAGACCCTTCCTATAACATGAAATGTGATATCCAACTCCTTCCCATTCCAACCTGAGACCCTTCCTATAGCATGAGATGGGATATCCAACTCCTTCCAAATCCAATACTGATACCCTTCCAATAGCATGAGATGTGATATCCCAATGCTTCTACCAAACCTGAGACCCATACTATGGCATGAGATGTGATATCAAACTCCTTCCCATTCCAATCTTGAGACTCTTCCTATAGCTTGAGATGTGATATCCAACTCCTTCCCATTCCAATTCTGAGACCCTTCCTATGCCATGAGACTTGATATCTCAATGCTTCTAATACCAAACCTGAGACCCGTCCTATAACATGAGATGTGATATCCAAATCTTTTCCCTTCCAAACCTTAGACCCTTCCTTTATCATGAGATGTGATATCCAACTCCTTCCCATTCCAATCCTGAGACCCTTCCGATATCATGAGATTTGTTATCTCAATGCTTCTAATATCAAACTTGAGAAACTCCCTATAGCATGAGATGTGACATCCAAGTCCTCCCCATTCCAATCCTGAGACCCTTCCTATAGCATGAGATGTGATATCCCAATGCTTCTAATACCAAACCTGAGACCCTTCCTATAACATGAGATGGGATATCCAACTCCTTCCCATTCCAATCCTGAGACCCTTCCGATAGCAGAGATGTGATATCTCAATGCTTATACCAATCCTGAGACCCTTCCTATGGCCAGAGATGTCATATACAACTCCTTCCCAATCCAATCCTGAGACCCTTCCTATAGCATGAGATGTGATATCTCAATGCTTATACCAAATCTGAGACCCTTCCTATAGCATGAGATGTGATATCCAACTCCTTCCCATTCCAATCCTGAGACCCTTCCTATAGCATGAGATGTGATGTCTCAATGCTTCTAATACCAAACCTGAGATCCTTCCTATAACATGAGATGTGATATCCAACTCCTTCCCATTCCAATCCTGAGACCCTTCCTATAGCATGAGATGTGATGTCTCAATGCTTCTAATACCAAACCTGAGAACCTTCCTACAGCATGCAATGTGATATCTCAATGCTTCTAATACCAAACCTGAGACCAGTCCTATAACATGAGATTGGATATCCAACTCCTTCCCCTTCCAAACTGAGACCCTTCCTATAGCATGAGATGTGATATCCAACTTCTTCCCATTCCAATCCTGAGACCCTTCCTATAACATGAGATGTGATGTCTCAATGCTTCTAATACCAAACCGGAGATCTTTCCTATAACATGAGATGTGATATCCAACTCCTTCCCATTCCAATCCTGAAACCCTTCCTATAGCATGAGATGTGCTATCTCAATGCTTATACCAAACCTGAGACCCTTCCTAAAGCTTGAGATGTGATATCCAACTCCTTCCCATTCCAATCCTGAGACCCTTCCTATAGCATGAGATGTGATATCTCAAGGCCTCTAATACCAAACCTGAGATCCTTCCTCTAACATGAAATGTGATATCCAACTCCTTCCCATTCCAATCCTGAAACCCTTCCTATAGCATGAGATGTGCTATCTCAATGCTTATACCAAACCTGAGACCCTTCCTAAAGCTTGAGATGTGATATCCAACTCCTTCCCCTTCCAAACCTGAGAGCCTTCCTATAGCATGAGATATGATATCCAAGTCCTTCCCATTCCAATCCTGAGACCCTTCCTATAACATGAAATGTGATATCCAACTCCTTCCCATTCCAACCTGAGACCCTTCCTATAGCATGAGATGGGATATCCAACTCCTTCCAAATCCAATACTGATACCCTTCCAATAGCATGAGATGTGATATCCCAATGCTTCTACCAAACCTGAGACCCATACTATGGCATGAGATGTGATATCAAACTCCTTCCCATTCCAATCCTGAGACTCTTCCTATAGCTTGAGATGTGATATCCAACTCCTTCCCATTCCAATTCTGAGACCCTTCCTATGCCATGAGACTTGATATCTCAATGCTTCTAATACCAAACCTGAGACCCGTCCTATAACATGAGATGTGATATCCAAATCTTTCCCCTTCCAAACCTTAGACCCTTCCTTTATCATGAGATGTGATATCCAACTCCTTCCCGTTCCAATCCTGAGACCCTTCCGATATCATGAGATTTGTTATCTCAATGCTTCTAATATCAAACTTGAGACCCTCCCTATAGCATGAGATGTGACATCCAAGTCCTCCCCATTCCAATCCTGAGACCCTTCCTATAGCATGAGATGTGATATCTCAATGCTTCTAATACCAAACCTGAGACTCTTCCTATAACATGAGATGGGATATCCAACTCCTTCCCATTCCAATCCTGAGACCCTTCCGATAGCAGAGATGTGATATCTCAATGCTTATACCAATCCTGAGACCCTTCCTATGGCCTGAGATGTCATATACAACTCCTTCCCAATCCAATCCTGAGACCCTTCCTATAGCATGAGATGTGATATCTCAATGCTTATACCAAATCTGAGACCCTTCCTATAGCATGAGATGGGATATCCAACTCCTTCCAAATCCAATACTGATACCCTTCCAATAGCATGAGATGTGATATCCCAATGCTTCTACCAAACCTGAGACCCATACTATAGCATGAGATGGGATATTCAACTCCTTCCAAATCCAATACTGATACCCTTCCAATAGCATGTGATGTGATATCCCAATGCTTCTACCAAACCTGAGACCCATACTATGGCATGAGATGTGATATCAAACTCATTCCCATTCCAATCCTGAGACTCTTCCTATAGCTTGAGATGTGATATCCAACTCCTTGCCATTCCAATTCTGAGACCCTACCTATGCCATGAGACTTGATATCTCAATGCTTCTAATACCAAACCTTAGACCCTTCCATTATCATGAGATATGATATCCAACTCCTTCCCATTCCAATCCTGAGACCCTTCCGATATCATGAGATTTGTTATCTCAATGCTTCTAATATCAAACTTGAGACCCTCCCTATAGCATGAGATGTGACATCCAAGTCCTCCCCATTCCAATCCTGAGACCCTTCCTATAGCATGAGATGTGATATCTCAATGCTTCTAATACCAAACCTGAGACCCTTCCTATAACATGAGATGTGATTTCCAAATCCTTCCCCTTCCAAACCTGAGACCCTCCCTTTAGCATTAGATGTGATATACAACTCCTTCCCATTCCACTCCTGAGACCCTTCTGATAGCATGAGATGTGATATCTCAATGCCTCTAATACCAAACCTGAGATCCTATCTCTAACATGAAATGTGATATCCATCTCCTTCCCTTTCCAAACCTGAGACCCTGCCTATAGCATGAGATGTGATATCCAAGTCCTTCCCATTCCAATCCTGAGACCCTTTCTATAGCATGTGATGTGATATCTCAATGCTTATACCAAACCTGAGACCCTTCCTATGGCATGAGATGTCATATACAACTCCTTCCCATTCCAATCCTGAGACCCTTCCTATAGCATGAGATGTGATATCTCAATGCATATACCAAACCTGAGACCCTTCCTATAGCATGAGATGTGATATCCAACTTCTTCCCATTCCAATCCTGAGACCCTTCCTATAACATGAGATGTGATGTCTCAATGCTTCTAATACCAAACCTGAGATATTTCCTATAATATGAGATGTGATATCCAACTCCTTCCCATTCCAATCCTGAGACCCTTCCTATAGCATGAGATGTGATATCTCAATGCTTATACCAAACCTGAGACCCTTCCTAAAGCTTGAGATGTGATATCCAACTCCTTCCCATTCCAATCCTGAGACCCTTCCTATAGCATGATATGTGATATCTCAAGGCCTCTAATACCAAACCTGAGATCCTTCCTCTAACATGAAATGTGATATCCAACTCCTTCCCCTTCCAAACCTGAGAGCCTTCCTATATCATGAGATATGATATCCAAGTCCTTCCCATTCCAATCCTGAGACCCTTCCTATAACATGAAATGTGATATCCAACTCCTTCCCATTCCAACCTGAGACCTTTCCTATAACATGAGATGTGATATCCAACTCCTTCCCATTCCAATCCTGAGACCCTTCCTATAGCATGAGATGTGATGTCTCAATGCTTCTAATACCAAACCTGAGAACCTTCCTACAGCATGCGATGTGATATCTCAATGCTTCCAATACCAAACCTGAGACCAGTCCTATAACATGAGATTGGATATCCAACTCCTTCCCCTTCCAAACCTGAGACCCTTCCTATAGCATGAGATGTGATATCCAACTTCTTCCCATTCCAATCCTGAGACCGTTCCTATAACATGAGATGTGATGTCTCAATGCTTCTAATACCAAACCTGAGATCTTTCCTATAACATGAGATGTAATATCCAACTCCTTCCCATTCCAATCCTGCGACCCTTCCTATAGCATGAGATGTGCTATCTCAATGCTTATACCAAACCTGAGACCCTTCCTAAAGCTTGAGATGTGATATCCAACTCCTTCCCATTCCAATCCTGAGACCCTTCCTATAGCATGATATGTGATATCTCAAGGCCTCTAATACCAAACCTGAGATCCTTCCTCTAACATGAAATGTGATATCCAACTCCTTCCCCTTCCAAACCTGAGAGCCTTCCTATATCATGAGATATGATATCCAAGTCCTTCCCATTCCAATCCTGAGACCCTTCCTATAACATGAAATGTGATATCCAACTCCTTCCCATTCCAACCTGAGACCCTTCCTATAGCATGAGATGGGATATCCAACTCCTTCCAAATCCAATACTGATACCCTTCCAATAGCATGAGATGTGATATCCCAATGCTTCTACCAAACCTGAGACCCATACTATGGCATGAGATGTGATATCAAACTCCTTCCCATTCCAATCTTGAGACTCTTCCTATAGCTTGAGATGTGATATCCAACTCCTTCCCATTCCAATTCTGAGACCCTTCCTATGCCATGAGACTTGATATCTCAATGCTTCTAATACCAAACCTGAGACCCGTCCTATAACATGAGATGTGATATCCAAATCTTTCCCCTTCCAAACCTTAGACCCTTCCTTTATCATGCGATGTGATATCCAACTCCTTCCCATTCCAATCCTGAGACCCTTCCGAAATCATGAAATTTGTTATCTCAATGCTTCTAATATCAAACTTGAGAAACTCCCTATAGCATGAGATGTGACATCCAAGTCCCCCCCATTCCAATCCTGAGACCCTTCCTATAGCATGAGATGTGATATCTCAATGCTTCTAATACCAAACCTGAGACCCTTCCTATAACATGAGATGGGATATCCAACTCCTTCCCATTCCAATCCTGAGACCCTTCCGATAGCAGAGATGTGATATCTCAATGCTTATACCAATCCTGAGACCCTTCCTATGGCCTGAGATGTCATATACAACTCCTTCCCAATCCAATCCTGAGACCCTTCCTATAGCATGACATGTGATATCTCAATGCTTATACCAAATCTGAGACCCTTCCTATAGCATGAGATGTGATATCCAACTCCTTCCCATTCCAATCCTGAGACCCTTCCTATAGCATGAGATGTGATGTCTCAATGCTTCTAATACCAAACCTGAGATCCTTCCTATAACATGAGATGTGATATCCAACTCCTTCCCATTCCAATCCTGAGACCCTTCCTATAGCATGAGATGTGATGTCTCAATGCTTCTAATACCAAACCTGAGAACCTTCCTACAGCATGCAATGTGATATCTCAATGCTTCTAATACCAAACCTGAGACCAGTCCTATAACATGAGATTGGATATCCAACTCCTTCCCCTTCCAAACCTGAGACCCTTCCTATAGCATGAGATGTGATATCCAACTTCTTCCCATTCCAATCCTGAGACCCTTCCTATAACATGAGATGTGATGTCTCAATGCTTCTAATACCAAACCGGAGATCTTTCCTATAACATGAGATGTGATATCCAACTCCTTCCCATTACAATCCTGAAACCCTTCCTATAGCATGAGATGTGCTATCTCAATGCTTATACCAAACCTGAGACCCTTCCTAAAGCTTGAGATGTGATATCCAACTCCTTCCCATTCCAATCCTGAGACCCTTCCTATAGCATGAGATGTGATATCTCAAGGCCTCTAATACCAAACCTGAGATCCTTCCTCTAACATGAAATGTGATATCCAACTCCTTCCCATTCCTATCCTGAAACCCTTCCTATAGCATGAGATGTGCTATCTCAATGCTTATACCAAACCTGAGACCCTTCCTAAAGCTTGAGATGTGATATCCAACTCCTTCCCCTTCCAAACCTGAGAGCCTTCCTATAGCATGAGATATGATATCCAAGTCCTTCCCATTCCAATACTGAGACCCTTCCTATAACATGAAATGTGATATCCAACTCCTTCCCATTCCAACCTGAGACCCTTCCTATAGCATGAGATGGGATATCCAACTCCTTCCAAATCCAATACTGATACCCTTCCAATAGCATGAGATGTGATATCCCAATGCTTCTACCAAACCTGAGACCCATACTATGGCATGAGATGTGATATCAAACTCCTTCCCATTCCAATCCTGAGACTCTTCCTATAGCTTGAGATGTGATATCCAACTCCTTCCCATTCCAATTCTGAGACCCTTCCTATGCCATGAGACTTGATATCTCAATGCTTCTAATACCAAACCTGAGACCCGTCCTATAACATGAGATGTGATATCCAAATCTTTCCCCTTCCAAACCTTAGACCCTTCCTTTATCATGAGATGTGATATCCAACTCCTTCCCATTCCAATCCTGAGACCCTTCCGATATCATGAGATTTGTTATCTCAATGCTTCTAATATCAAACTTGAGACCCTCCCTATAGCATGAGATGTGACATCGAAGTCCTCCCCATTCCAATCCTGAGACCATTCCTATAGCATGAAATGTGATATCTCAATGCTTCTAATACCAAACCTGAGACTCTTCCTATAACATGAGATGGGATATCCAACTCCTTCCCATTCCAATCCTGAGACCCTTCCGATAGCAGAGATGTGATATCTCAATGCTTATACCAATCCTGAGACCCTTCCTATGGCCTGAGATGTCATATACAACTCCTTCCCAATCCAATCCTGAGACCCTTCCTATAGCATGAGATGTGATATCTCAATGCTTATACCAAATCTGAGACCCTTCCTATAGCATGAGATGGGATATCCAACTCCTTCCAAATCCAATACTGATACCCTTCCAATAGCATGAGATGTGATATCCCAATGCTTCTACCAAACCTGAGACCCATACTATAGCATGAGATGGGATATTCAACTCCTTCCAAATCCAATACTGATACCCTTCCAATAGCATGTGATGTGATATCCCAATGCTTCCACCAAACCTGAGACCCATACTATGGCATGAGATGTGATATCAAACTCATTCCCATTCCAATCCTGAGACTCTTCCTATAACTTGAGATGTGATATCCAACTCCTTCCCATTCCAATTCTGAGACCCTACCTATGCCATGAGACTTGATATCTCAATGCTTCTAATACCAAACCTGAGACCCGTCCTATAACATGAGATGTGATATCCAAATCTTTCCCCTTCCAAACCTTAGACCCTTCCATTATCATGAGATATGATATCCAACTCCTTCCCATTCCAATCCTGAGACCCTTCCGATATCATGAGATTTGTTATCTCAATGCTTCTAATATCAAACTTGAGACCCTCCCTATAGCATGAGATGTGACATCCAAGTCCTCCCCATTCCAATCCTGAGACCCTTCCTATAGCATGAGATGTGATATCTCAATGCTTCTAATACCAAACCTGAGACCCTTCCTATAACATGAGATGTGATTTCCAAATCCTTCCCCTTCCAAACCTGAGACCCTCCCTTTAGCATGAGATGTGATATACAACTCCTTCCCATTCCAATCCTGAGACCCTTCTGATAGCATGAGATGTGATATCTCAATGCCTCTAATACCAAACCTGAGATCCTATCTCTAACATGAAATGTGATATCCATCTCCTTCCCTTTCCAAACCTGAGACCCTGCCTATAGCATGAGATGTGATATCCAAGTCCTTCCCATTCCAATCCTGAGACCCTTTCTATAGCATGTGATGTGATATCTCAATGCTTATACCAAACCTGAGACCCTTCCTATGGCATGAGATGTCATATACAACTCCTTCCCATTCCAATCCTGAGACCCTTCCTATAGCATGAGATGTGATATCTCAATGCATATACCAAACCTGAGACCCTTCCTATAGCATGAGATGTGATATCCAACTTCTTCCCATTCCAATCCTGAGACCCTTCCTATAACATGAGATGTGATGTCTCAATGCTTCTAATACCAAACCTGAGATATTTCCTATAATATGAGATGTGATATCCAACTCCTTCCCATTCCAATCCTGAGACCCTTCCTATAGCATGAGATGTGATATCTCAATGCTTATACCAAACCTGAGACCCTTCCTATAGCTTGAGATGTGATATCCAACTCCTTCCCATTCCAATCCAGAGACCCTTCCTATAGCATGAGATGTGATATCTCAAGGCCTCTAATACCAAACCTGAGATCCTTCCTCTAACATGAAATGTGATATCCAACTCCTTCCCCTTCCAAACCTGAGAGCCTTCCTATAGCATGAGATATGATATCCAAGTCCTTCCCATTCCAATCCTGAGACCCTTTCTATAACATGAAATGTGATATCCAACTCCTTCCCATTCCAACCTGAGACCCTTCCTATAGCATGAGATGGGATATCCAACTCCTTCCAAATCCAATAATGATACCCTTCCGATAGCATGAGATGTGATATCCCAATGCTTCTACCAAACCTGAGACCCATACTATGGCATGAGATGTGATATCAAACTCCTTCCCATTCCAATCCTGAGGCCCTTCCTATAGCTTGAGGTGTGATATCCAACTCCTTCCCATTCCAATTCTGAGACCCTTCTTATACCATGAGACTTGATATCTCAATGCTTCTAATACCAAACCTGAGACCCGTCCTATAACATGAGATGTGATATCCAAATCCTTCCCCTTCCAAACCTCAGACCCTTCCTTTATCATGAGATGTGATATCCAACTCCTTCCCATTCCAATCCTGAGACCGTTCCGATATCATGAGATTTGCTATCTCAATGCTTCTAATATCAAACTTGAGACCCTCCCTATAGCATGAGATGTGACATCCAAGTTCTTCCCATTCCAATCCTGAGACCCTTCCTATAGCATGAGATGTGATATCTCTATGCTTCTAATACCAAACCTGAGACCCTTCCTATAACATGAGATGGGATATCCAACTCCTTCCCATTCCAATCCTGAGACCCTTCCGATAGCAGAGATGTGATATCTCAATGCTTATACCAAACCTGAGACCCTTCATATGGCCTGGGATGTCATATACAACTCCTTCCCATTCCAATCCTGTGACCCTTCCTATAGCATGAGATGTGATATCTCAATGCCTATACCAAATCTGAGACCCTTCCTATAGCATGAGATGTGATATCCAATTCCTTCCCATTCCAATCCTGAGACCCTTCCTATAGCATGAGATGTGATATCTCAATGCTTATACCAAACCTGAGAGCCTACCTATAGCATGAGATGTGATATCCAAGTCCATCCCATTCCAATCCTTAGACCCTTCCTACAGCATGCGATGTGATATCTCAATGATTCTAATACCAAACCAGAGACTCGTCCTATAACATGAGATGGGATATCCAACTCCTTCCCATTCCAATCCTGAGCCACTTCCGATAGCAGAGATGTGATATCTCAATGCTTATACCAAACCTGAGACCCTTCCTATAACATGAGATGTGATATCCAACTCCTTCCCGTTCCAAACCTGAGACACTAACTATAGCATATGTGATATCCAACTCCTTCCCATTCCAAACATGAGACCCTTCCTATAGCAAGAAAGTAATATCCAACTCCTACCCATTCCAATCCTGAGACCCTTCCTATAGCAAGAGATGTGATATCCAAATCCTTTCCATTCCAATCCTGAGACCCTTACTATAACATGAGATGTGATATCCAACTCCTTCCCATTCCAACCTGAGACACTTCCTATAGCATGAGAAGGGATATCCAACTCCTTCCCAATCCAATCCTGAGACCCTTCCGATAGCAGAGATGTGATATCTCAATGCTTATACCAAACCTGAGACCCTTCCTATAGCATGAGAAGGGATATCCAACTCCTTCCCAATCCAATCCTGAGACCCTTCCGATAGCAGAGACGTGATATCTCAATGCTTCTACCAAACCTGAGACCCTTCCTTTAGCATGAGATGTGATATCCAAATCCTTCACATTCCAATCCTGAGACCCTTCCTATAGCATGAGAAGGGATATCTCAATGCTTCTAATAACAAACCTGAGATCCTTCCTATAACATGAGATGTGATATCCAACTCCTTCCCATTCCAATCCTGAGACCCTTCCTATAGCATGAGATGTGATATCTCAAGGCCTCTAATACCAAACCTGAGATCCTTCCTCTAACATGAAATGTGATATCCAACTCCTTCCCATTCCAATCCTGAAACCCTTCCTATAGCATGAGATGTGCTATCTCAATGCTTATACCAAACCTGAGACCCTTCCTAAAGCTTGAGATGTGATATCCAACTCCTTCCCCTTCCAAACCTGAGAGCCTTCCTATAGCATGAGATATGATATCCAAGTCCTTCCCATTCCAATCCTGAGACCCTTCCTATAACATGAAGTGTGATATCCAACTCCTTCCCATTCCAACCTGAGACCCTTCCTATAGCATGAGATGGGATATCCAACTCCTTCCAAATCCAATACTGATACCCTTCCAATAGCATGAGATGTGATATCCCAATGCTTCTACCAAACCTGAGACCCATACTATGGCATGAGATGTGATATCAAACTCCTTCCCATTCCAATCCTGAGACTCTTCCTATAGCTTGAGATGTGATATCCAACTCCTTCCCATTCCAATTCTGAGACCCTTCCTATGCCATGAGACTTGATATCTCAATGCTTCTAATACCAAACCTGAGACCCGTCCTATAACATGAGATGTGATATCCAAATCTTTCCCCTTCCAAACCTTAGACCCTTCCTTTATCATGAGATGTGATATCCAACTCCTTCCCATTCCAATCCTGAGACCCTTCCGATATCATGAGATTTGTTATCTCAATGCTTCTAATATCAAACTTGAGACCCTCCCTATAGCATGAGATGTGACATCCAAGTCCTCCCCATTCCAATCCTGAGACCCTTCCTATAGCATGAGATGTGATATCTCAATGCTTCTAATACCAAACCTGAGACTCTTCCTATAACATGAGATGGGATATCCAACTCCTTCCCATTCCAATCCTGAGACCCTTCCGATAGCAGAGATGTGATATCTCAATGCTTATACCAATCCTGAGACCCTTCCTATGGCCTGAGATGTCATATACAACTCCTTCCCAATCCAATCCTGAGACCCTTCCTATAGCATGAGATGTGATATCTCAATGCTTATACCAAATCTGAGACCCTTCCTATAGCATGAGATGGGATATCCAACTCCTTCCAAATCCAAAACTGATACCCTTCCAATAGCATGAGATGTGATATCCCAATGCTTCTACCAAACCTGAGACCCATACTATAGCATGAGATGGGATATTCAACTCCTTCCAAATCCAATACTGATACCCTTCCAATAGCATGTGATGTGATATCCTAATGCTTCTACCAAACCTGAGACCCATACTATGGCATGAGATGTGATATCAAACTCATTCCCATTCCAATCGTGAGACTCTTCCTATAGCATGAGATGGGATATTCAACTCCTTCCAAATCCAATACTGATACCCTTCCAATAGCATGTGATGTGATATCCTAATGCTTCTACCAAACCTGAGACCCATACTATGGCATGAGATGTGATATCAAACTCATTCCCATTCCAATCCTGAGACTCTTCCTATAGCATGAGATGTGACATCCAAGTCCTCCCCATTCCAATCCTGAGACCCTTCCTATAGCATGAGATGTGATATCTCAATGCTTCTAATACCAAACCTGAGACCCTTCCTATAACATGAGATGTGATTTCCAAATCCTTCCCCTTCCAAACCTGAGACCCTTCCTTTAGCATGAGATGTGATATCTCAATGCTTATACCAAATCTGAGACCCTTCCTATAGTATGAGATGTGATATCCAACTCCTTCCCGTTCCAAACCTGAGACACTAACTATAGCATATGTGATATCCAACTCCTTCCCATTCCAAACATGAGACCCTTCCTATAGCAAGAACGTAATATCCAACTCCTACCCATTCCAATCCTGAGACCCTTCCTATAGCAAGAGATGTGATATCCGAATCCTTCCCATTCCAATCCTGAGACCCTTCCTATAACATGAGATGTGATATCCAACTCCTTCCCATTCCAACCTGAGACACCTCCTATAGCATGAGAAGGGATATCCAACTCCTTCCCAATCCAATCCTGAGACCCTTCCGATAGCAGAGATGTGATATCTCAATGCTTATACCAAACCTGAGACCCTTCCTATGGCATGAGATGTGATATCCAACTCCTTGCCATTCAAATCCTGAGACCCTTCCTATAGCATGAGAAGGGATATCCAACTCCTTCCCAATCCAATCCTGAGACCCTTCCGATAGCAGAGACGTGATATCTCAATGCTTCTACCAAACCTGAGACCCTTCCTTTAGCATGAGATGTGATATCCAAATCCTTCACATTCCAATCCTGAGACCCTTCCTATAGCATGAGATGTGATATCTCAATGCTTCTAATACCAAACCTGAGATCCTTCCTATAACATGAGATGTGATATCCAATTCCTTCCCATTCCAAACCTGAGACCCTTCCTATTGGATGAGATGTGATATCCAACTCCTTCCCATTCCAACCCTGAGACCCTTCCTATAGCATGAGATGTGATGTCTCAATGCTTCTAATACCAAACCTGAGATCCTTCCTATAACATGAGATGTGATATCCAACTCCTTCCATTCCAATCCTGAGACCCGTCCTATAGCATGAGATGTGATATCTCAATGCTTATACCAAACCTGAGACCCTTCCTATAGCATGAGATGTGATATCCAACTACTTCCCATTCCAATCCTGAGACCCTTCCTATAGCATGAGATGTGATATCTCAATGCTTCTAATACCAAACCTGAGATCCTTCCTCTAACATGAAATGTGATATCCAACTCCTTCCCTTTCCAAACCTAAGAGCCTATCTATAGCATGAGATGTGATATCCAAGTCTTTCCCATTCCAACCCTTAGACCCTTCCTACAGCATGCAATATGATATCTCAATGATTCTAATAACAAACCTGAGACCCGTCCTATAACATGAGATGGGATATCGAACTCCTTCCCATTCCAATCCTGAGCCGCTTCCGATAGCAGAGATGTGATATCTCAATGCTTATACCAAACCTGAGACCCTTCCTATAACATGAGATGTGATATCCAACTCCTTCCCGTTCCAAACCTGAGACACTAACTATAGCATATGTGATATCCAACTCCTTCCCATTCCAAACATGAGACCCTTCCTATAGCAAGAACGTAATATCCAACTCCTACCCATTCCAATCCTGAGACAATTCCTATAGCAAGAGATGTGATATCCAAATCCTTCCCATTCCAATCCTGAGACCCTTCCTATAACATGAGATGTGATATCCAACTCCTTCCCATTCCAACCTGAGACACTTCCTATAGCATGAGAAGGGATAGCCAACTCCTTCCCAATCCAATCCTGAGACCCTTCCGATAGCAGAGATGTCATATCTCAATGCTTATACCAAACCTGAGACCCTTCCTATGGCATGAGATGTGATATCCAACTCCTTGCCATTCAAATCCTGAGACCCTTCCTATAGCATGAGAAGGGATATCCAACTCCTTCCCAATCCAATCCTGAGACCCTTTCGATAGCAGAGACGTGATATCTCAATGCTTCTACCAAACCTGAGACCCTTCCTTTAGCATGAGATGTGATATCCAAATCCTTCACATTCCAATCCTGAGACCCTTCCTATAGCATGAGATGTGATATCTCAATGCTTCTAATACCAAACCTGAGACCCTCCCTATAGCATGAGATGTGATACCTCAATGCTTCTAATACCAAACCTGAGACTCTTCCTATAACATGAGATGGGATATCCAACTCCTTCCCATTACAATCCTGAGACGCTTCCGAAAGCAGAGATGTGATATCTCAATGCTTATACCAAACCTGAGACCCTTCCTATGGCATGAGATGTCATATACAGATCCTTCCCATTCCAATCCTGAGACCCTTCCTATAGCATGAGATGTGATATCTCAATGCTTATACCAAACCTAAAACCCTTCCTATAGCATGAGATGTGATATCCAACTCCTTCCCATTCCAATCCTGAGACCCTTCCTATAGCATGAGATGTGATATCCAATGGCTCTAATACCAAACCTGAGATCCTTCCTCTAACATTAAATGTGATATCCAACTCCTTCCCTTTCCAAACCTGAGAGCCTACCTATAGCATGAGATGTGATATCCAAGTCCTTCCCATTCCAATCCTTAGACCCTTCCTACAGCATGCAATATGATATCTCAATGATTCTAATAACAAACCTGAGACCCGTCCTATAACATGAGATGGGATATCCAACTCCTTCCCATTCCAATCCTGAGACACTTCCGATAGCAGAGATGTGATATCTCAATGCTTATACCAAACCTGAGACCCTTCCTATAACATGAGATGTGATATCCAAATCCTTCCCGTTCCAAACCTGAGACCCTTCCTTTAGCATGAGATGTGATATCCAGCTCCTTCCCATTCCAATCCTGAGACACTTCCGATAGCATGAGATGTGATATCTCAATGCTTCTAATATCAAAACTGAGACCCTCCCTATAGCATGATATGTGATATCTAAGTCCTTCCCATTCCAATCCTGAAACACTCCCTATAGCATGAGATGTGATATCCAACTCTTTCCCATTCCAATCCTGAGACCCTTCCTATAGCATGAGATATGATATCTCAATACTTCTAATACCAAACGTGAGATCCTTCCGATAACATGAGATGTGATATCCAAATCCTTCCCCTTCCAAACCTGAGTCCCTCCCTTTAGCATGAGATGTGATATCCAACTCCTTCCCATTCCAATCCTGAGACCCTTCTGATAGCATGAGATGTGATATCTCAATGCTTCTAATACCAAACCTGAGATCCTTCCGATAGCATGAGATGTGATATCTCAATGCTTCTAATACCAAACCTGAGATCCTTCCTATAACATGAGATGTGATATCCAAATCCTTCCCCTTCCAAACCTGAGACCCTCCCGGATATCCCATCTCATGCTATAGGAAGGGTCTCAGGTTGGAATGGGAAGGAGTTGGATATGACATCTCATGTTATAGGAAGGGTCTCAGGATTGGAATGGGAAGGACTTGGATATCACATCTCATGTTGTAGGAAGGCTCTCAGGTTTGGAAAGGGAAGGAGTTGGATATCACATTTCATGTTAGAGGTAGGATCTCAGGTTTGGTATTAGAGGCATTGAGATATCACATCTCATGCTATCAGAAGGGTATCAGGATTGGAATGGGAAGGAGTTGGATATCACATCTCATGCTAAAGGGAGGGTCTCAGGTTCGGAAGGGGAAGGATTTGGATGTCACATCTCATGTTATAGGAAGGATCTCAGGTTTGGTATTAGAAGCATTGAGATATCACATCTCATGCTATCGGAAGGATCTCAGGTTTGGTATTAGAAGCATTGAGATATCACATCTCATGCTATAGGAAGGGTCTCAGGATTGGAATGGGATGGAGTTGGATATCACATCTCATGATAAAGGAAGGGTCTAAGGTTTGGAAGGGGAAGGATTTGGATATCACATCTCATGTTATAGGACGGGTCTCAGGTTTGGTATTAGAAGCATTGAGATATCAAGTCTCATGGTATAGGAAGGGTCTCAGAATTGGAATGGGAAGGAGTTGGATATCACATCTCAAGCTATAGGAAGGGTCTCAGGATTGGAATGGGAAGGAGTTTGATGTCACATCTTATGCCATAGTATGGGTCTCAGGTTTGGTAGAAGCATTGGGATATCACATCTCATGCTATTGGATGGGTATCAGATTGGATTTGGAAGGAGTTGGATATCCCATCTCATGCTATAGGAAGGGTCTCAGGCTGGAATGGGAAGGAGTTGGATATCACATTTAATGTTATAGGAAGGGTCTCAGGATTGGAATGGGAAGGACTTGGATATCATATCTCATGCTATAGGAAGGCTCTCAGGTTTGGAAGGGGAAGGAGTTGGATATCACATTTCATGTTAGAGGAAGGATCTCAGGTTTGGTATTAGATGCCTTGAGATATCACATCTCATGCTATAGGAAGGGTCTCAGGATTGGAATGGGAAGGAGTTGGATATCACATCTCAAGCTATAGGAAGGGTCTCAGGTTTGGTATAAGCATTGAGATATCACATCTCATGCTATAGGACGGGTCTCAGGATTGGAATGGGAAGGAGTTGGATATCACATCTCATGTTATAGGAAAGATCTCAGGTTTGGTATTAGAAGCATTGAGACATCACATCTCATGTTATAGGAAGGGTCTTAGGATTGGAATGGGAAGAAGTTGGATATCACATCTCATGCTATAGGAAGGGTCTCAGGTTTGGTATAAGCATTGAGATATCACATCTCATGCTATAGGAAGGGTCTCAGGATTGGAATGGGAAGGAGTTGTATATGACATATCATGCAATAGGAAGGGTCTCAGGTTTGGTATAAGCATTGAGATATCACATCACATGCTATATGAAGGGTCTCAGGATTGGAATGGGAAGGACTTGGATATCACATCTCATGCTATAGGCAGGGTCTCAGGTTTGGAAAGGGAAGGAGATGGATATCACATTTCATGTTAGAGGTAGGATCTCAGGTTTGGTATTAGAGGCATTGAGATATCACATCTTATGCTATCAAGGGTCTCAGGATTGGAATGGGAAGGAGTTGTATATCACATCTCATGCTAAAGGGAGGGTCTCAGGTTTGGAAGGGGAAGGATTTGGAAATCACATCTCTTGTTATAGGAAGGATCTCAGGTTTGGTATTAGAAGCATTGAGATATCACATCTCATGCTATAGGAAGGGTCTCAGGATTGGAATGGGAAGGAGTTGGATATCACATCTCATGCTATAGGAAGGGTCTCAGATTTGGTATAAGCATTGAGATATCACATCTCATGCTATAGGAAGGGTCTCAGGATTGGAATGGGAAGGAGTTGGATATCACATCTCATGCTATAGGAAGGGTCTCAGGTTTGGAACGGGAAGGAGTTAGATATCACATCTCATGTTATAGGAAGAGTCTCAGGTTTGGTATAAGCATTGAGATATCACATCTCTGCTATCGGAGGTGTCTCAGGATTGGGACGGGAAGGAATTGGATATCACATCTCATGCTAGAGGAAGGGTATCAGGTTTGGAACGGGAAGGAGTTGGATATCCCATCTCATGTTATAGGACAGG
The DNA here is from genome assembly GCF_040938575.1 of Ambystoma mexicanum. NCBI lineage: Eukaryota > Metazoa > Chordata > Amphibia > Caudata > Ambystomatidae > Ambystoma > Ambystoma mexicanum. Next base: position 928,828 of record NW_027182443.1, read on the forward strand.
TCTCAGGTTTGATATTATAAGCATTGAGATATCACATCTCTGCTATTGGAAGGGTCTCAGGATTGGAATGGGAAGGACTTGGATATCAGAATTCATGTTATAGGAAGGGTCTCAGGTTTGGTATTAGAAGCATTGAGATATCACATCTCATGCTATAGGAAGGGTCTCAGGATTGAAATGGGAAGGACTTGGATATCACATCTCATGTTGTAGGAAGGCTCTCAGGTTTGGAAAGGGAAGGAGTTGGATATCACATTTCATGTTAGAGGTAGGATCTCAGGTTTGGTATTAGAGGCATTGAGATATCACATCTCATGCTATCAGAAGGGTATCAGGATTGGAAGGGGAAGGATTTGGATATCACATCTCATGTTATAGGACGGGTCTCAGGTTTGGTATTAGAAGCATTGAGATATCAAGTCTCATGGTATAGGAAGGGTCTCAGAATTGGAATGGGAAGGAGTTGGATATCACATCTCAAGCTATAGGAAGGGTCTCAGGATTGGAATGGGAACGAGTTTGATGTCACATCTTATGCCATAGTATGGGTCTCAGGTTTGGTAGAAGCATTGGGATATCACATCTCATGCTATTGGATGGGTATCAGATTGGATTTGGAAGGAGTTGGATATCCCATCTCATGCTATAGGAAGGGTCTCAGGCTGGAATGGGAAGGAGTTGGATATCACATTTAATGTTATAGGAAGGGTCTCAGGATTGGAATGGGAAGGACTTGGATATCACATCTCAAGCTATAGGAAGGGTCTCAGGTTTGGTATAAGCATTGAGATATCACATCTCATGCTATAGGAAGGGTCTCAGGATTGGAATGGGAAGGAGTTGGATATCACATCTCATGTTATAGGAAAGATCTCAGGTTTGGTATTAGAAGCATTGAGACATCACATCTCATGTTATAGGAAGGGTCTTAGGATTGGAATGGGAAGAAGTTGGATATCACATCTCATGCTATAGGAAGGGTCTCAGGTTTGGTATAAGCATTGAGATATCACATCTCATGCTATAGGAAGGGTCTCAGGATTGGAATGGGAAGGAGTTGTATATGACATATCATGCAATAGGAAGGGTCTCAGGTTTGGTATAAGCATTGAGATATCACATCACATGCTATATGAAGGGTCTCAGGATTGGAATGGGAAGGACTTGGATATCACATCTCATGCTATAGGCAGGGTCTCAGGTTTGGAAAGGGAAGGAGATGGATATCACATTTCATGTTAGAGGTAGGATCTCAGGTTTGGTATTAGAGGCATTGAGATATCACATCTCATGCTATCAGAAGGGTCTCAGGTTTGGAATGGGAAGGAGTTGTATATCACATCTCATGCTAAAGGGAGGGTCTCAGGTTTGGAAGGGGAAGGATTTGGAAATCACATCTCATGTTATAGGAAGGATCTCAGGTTTGGTATTAGAAGCATTCAGATATCATATCTCATGCTATCGGAAGTATCTCAGGTTTGGTATTAGAGGCATTGAGATATCACATCTCATGCTATCATAAGGGTCTCAGGATTGGAATGGGAAGGAGTTGGATATCACATCTCTTGTTATAGGAAGGATCTCAGGTTTGGTATTAGAAGCATTGAGATATCACATCTGATGCTATAGGAAGGGTCTCAGGATTGGAATGGGAAGGAGTTGGATATCACATCTCATGCTATAGGAAGGGTCTCAGATTTGGTATAAGCATTGAGATATCACATCTCATGCTATAGGAAGGGTCTCAGGATTGGAATGGGAAGGAGTTGGATATCACATCTCATGCTATAGGAAGGGTCTCAGGTTTGGAACGGGAAGGAGTTAGATATCACATCTCATGTTATAGGAAGAGTCTCAGGTTTGGTATAAGCATTGAGATATCACATCTCTGCTATCGGAGGTGTCTCGGGATTGGGACGGGAAGGAATTGGATATCACATCTCATGCTAGAGGAAGGGTCTCAGGTTTGGAACGGGAAGGAGTTGGATATCCCATCTCATGTTATAGGACAGGTCTCAGGTTTGATATTAGAAGCATTGAGATATCACATCTCTGCTATTGGAAGGGTCTCAGGATTGGAATGGGAAGGACTTGGATATCAGAATTCATGTTATAGGAAGGGTCTCAGGTTTGGTATTAGAAGCATTGAGATATCACATCTCATGCTATAGGAAGGGTCTCAGGATTGAAATGGGAAGGACTTGGATATCACATCTCATGTTATAGGAAGGGTCTCAGGTTTGGTATTAGAAGCATTGCGATATCACATCTCATGCTATAGGAAGGGTCTCAGGAATGGAATGGGAAGGACTTGGATATCACATCTCATGATAAAGGAAGGGTCTAAGGTTTGGAAGGGGAAGGATTTGGATATCACATCTCATGTTATTGGACCGGTCTCAGGTTTGGTATTAGAAGCATTGAGATATCAAGTCTCATGGTATGGGACGGGAGTTTGATATCACATCTCATGCCATGGTATGGGTCTCAGGTTTTGTAGAAGCATTGGGATATCACATCTCATGCTATCAGAAGGGTATCAGGATTGGATTTGGAAGGAGTTGGATATCCCATCTCATGCAATAGGAAGGGTCTCAGGTTGGAATGGGAAGGAGTTGGATATGACATCTCATGTTATAGGAAGGGTCTCAGGATTGGAATGGGAAGGACTTGGATATCACATCTCATGCTGTAGGAAGACTCTCAGGTTTGGAAAGGGAAGGAGTTGGATATCACATTTCATGTTAGAGGTAGGATCTCAGGTTTGGTATTAGAGGCATTGAGATATCACATCTCATGCTATCAGAAGGGTATCAGGATTGGAATGGGAAGGAGTTGGATATCACATCTCATGTTATAGGAAGGATCTCAGGTTTGGTATTAGAAGCATTGAGATATCACATCTCATGCTATCGGAAGGATCTCAGGTTTGGTATTAGAAGCATTGAGATATCACATCTCATGCTATAGGAAGGGTCTCAGGATTGGAATGGGAAGGAGTTGGATATCACATCTCATGTTATAGGAAGGATCTCAGGTTTGGTATTAGAAGCATTGAGATATCACATCTCATGCTATAGGACTGGTCTCAGGATTGGAATGGGAAGGAGTTGGATATCACATCTCATGCTAAAGGAAGGGTCTCAGTTTTGGTAGAAGCATTGAGATTTCACATATCATGCTATAGGAAGGGTCTCAGGATTGGAATGGGAAGGAGTTGGATATCACATCTCATGCTATAGGAAGGGTCTCAGGTTTGGTATAAGCATTGAGATATCACATCTCTGCTATCGGAAGGGTCTCAGGATTGGAATGGGAAGGACTTAGATATCACATCTCATGCTATAGGGAGGGTCTCAGTATTGATATTAGAAGCATTGAGATATCACATCTCAAGCTATCGGAAGGGTCTCAAGATTGGAATGGGAAGGAGTTGGATATCACATCTCATGCTATAGGAAGGGTCTCAGGTTAGGAACGGGAAGGAGTTGGATATCATATCTCATGATCTCATGTTATAGGAAGAGTCTCATGCTAAGAACTGATAGACCCTTCCTATAACATGAGATGGGAATATCCAACTCCTTCCCATTCCAATCCTGAGACCCTTCCTATAGCATGAGATGTGATATCTCAATGCTTATACCAAATCTGAGACCCTTCCTATAGCATGAGATGTGATATCCAACTCCTTCCCATTCCAATCCTGAGACCCTTCCTATAGCATGAGATGTGATATCTCAATGCTTCTAATACCAAACCTGAGATCCTTCCTATAACAAGAGATGTGATTTCCAAATCCTTCCCCTTCCAAACCTGAGACCCTCCCTTTAGCATGAGATGTGATATACAACTCCTTCCCATTCCAATCCTGAGACCCTTGATAGCATAAGATGTGATATCTCAATGCCTCTAATACCAAACCTGAGATCCTACCTCTAACATGAAATGTGATATCCATCTCCTTCCCTTTCCAAACCTGAGACCCTGCCTATAGCATGAGATGTGATATCCAAGTCCTTCCCATTCCAATCCTGAGACCCTTCATATAGCATGTGATGTGATATCTCAATGCTTATACCAAACCTGAGACCCTTCCTATTGCATGATATGTCATATACAACTCCTTCCCATTCCAATCCTGAGACCCTTCCTATAGCATGAGATGTGATATCTCAATGCTTATACCAAACCTGAGACCCTTCCTATAGCATGAGATGTGATATCCAACTTCTTCCCATTCCAATCCTAAGACCCTTCCTATAACATGAGATGTGATGTCTCAATGCTTCTAATACCAAACCTGAGATCTTTCCTATAACATGAGATGTGATATCCAACTCCTTCCCATTCCAATCCTGAGACCCGTCCTATAGCATGAGATGTGATATCTCAATGCTTATACCAAACCTGAGACCCTTCCTATAGCTTGAGATGTGATATCCAACTCCTTCCCATTCCAATCCTGAGACCCTTCCTATAGCATGAGATGTGATATCTCAAGGCATCTAATACCAAACCTGAGATCCTTCCTCTAACATGAAATGTGATATCCAACTCCTTCCCCTTCCAAACCTGAGAGCCTTCCTATAGCATGAGATATGATATCCAAGTCCTTCCCATTCCAATCCTGAGACCCTTCCTATAACATTAAATGTGATATCCAACTCCTTCCCATTCCAGCCTGAGACCCTTCCTATAGCATGAGATGGGATATCCAACTCCTTCCAAATCCAATCTGATACCCATCCAATAGCATGAGATGTGATATCCCAATGCTTCTACCAAACCTGAGACCCATACTATGGCATAAGATGTGACATCAAACTCCTTCCCATTCCAATCCTGAGACCCTTCCTATAGCTTGAGATGTGATATCCAACTCCTTCCCATTCCAATTCTGAGACCCTTCCTATACCATGAGACTTGATATCTCAATGCTTCTAATACCAAACCTGAGACCCGTCCTATAACATGAGATGTGATATCCAAATCCTTCCCCTTCCAAACCTTAGACCCTTCCTTTATCATGAGATGTGATATCCAACTCCATCCCATTCCAATCCTGAGACCCTTCCTATAGCATGAGATGTGATATCTCAATGCTTCTAATACCAAACCTGAGATCCTTCCGATAGCATGAGATGTGATATCTCAATGCTTCTAATACCAAACCTGAGATCCTTCCTATAACATGAGATGTGACATCCAAATCCTTCCCCTTCCGAACCTGAGACCCTCCCTTTAGCATGAGATGTGATATCCAACTCCTTCCCATTCCAATCCTGATACCCTTCTGATAGCATGAGATGTGATATCTCAATGCCTCTAATACCAAACCTGAGATCCTACCTCTAACATGAAATGTGATATCCAACTCCTTCCCTTTCCAAACCTGAGAGCCTTCCTACAACATGAGATGTGATATCCAAGTCCTTCCCATTCCAATCCTGAGACCCTTCCTATAACATGAGATGTCATATCCAACTCCTTCCCATTCCAACCTGAGACCCTTCCTATAGCATGAGATGGGATATCCGGGAGGGTCTCAGGTTTGGAAGGGGAAGGATTTGGATATCACATCTCATGTTATAGGAAGGATCTCAGGTTTGGTATTAGAAGCATTGAGATATCACATCTCATGCTATCGGAAGGATCTCAGGTTTGGTATTAGAAGCATTGAGATATCACATCTCATGCTATCAGAAGGGTCTCAGGATTGGAATGGGAAGGAGTTGGATATCACATCTCATGCTAAAGGGAGGGACTCAGGTTTGGAAGGGGAAGGATTTGGATATCACATCTCATGTTATCGGAAGGATCTCACGTTTGGTATTAGAAGTATTGAGATATCATATCTCATGCTATAGGAAGGGTCTCAGGATTGGAATGGGAAAGAGTTGGATATCACATCTCATGCTATAGGGAGTGTCTCAGGATTGGAATGGGAAGGACTTAGATATCACATATCATGCTATAGGGAGGGTCTCAGTTTTGATATTAGAAGCATTGAGATATCACATCTCATGCTATCGGAAGTGTCTCAGGATTGGAATGGGAAGGAGCTGGATATCACATCTCATGCTAAAGGAAGGGTCTCAGGTTTGGAACGGGAAGGATTTGGATATCACATCTCATGTTATAGGAAGGGTCTCAGGTTTGGTATAAGCATTGAGATATCACATCTCTGCTATCGGAAGTGTCTCAGGATTGGAATGGGAAGGAGTTGGATATCCCATCTCATGTTATAGGACGGGTCTCAGGTTTGTTATTAGAATCATTGAGATATCATATTGCATGCTGTAGGAAGGGTCTAAGGATTGGAATGGGAAGGACTTGGATATCACATCTCATGCTATAGGTAGGCTCTCAGGTTTGGAAAGGGAAGGAGTTGGATATCACATTTAATGTTAGAGGAAGGATCTCAGGTTTGGTATTAGAGCCATTGGATATCACATCTCATGCTATAGGAAGGGTCTCAGGATTGGAATGGGAAGGAGTTGGATATCACATCTCATGCTATAGGAAGGGTTTTAGGTTTGGTATAAGCATTGAGATATCACATCTCATGCTATAGGAAGGGTCTCAGGATTGGAATGGGAAGGATCTGTATATGACATCTCATGCCATAGGAAGGGTCTCAGGTTTGGTATAAGCATTGAGATATCACATCTCTGCTTTCGGAAGCGTCTCAGGATTGTAATGGGAAGGAGTTGGATATCCCATCTCATGTTATAGGAAGAGTCTCAGGTTTGGTATTAGAAGCATTGAGGTATCACATCTCATGCTATAGGGAGGGTCTCAGGTTTGGTATTAGAAGCATTGAGATATCACATCTCATGCTATAGGAAGGGTCTCAGGATTGGAATGTGAAGGATTTGGATATCACATCTCATGCTAAAGGAAGGGTCTCAGGTTTGGTAGAAGCATTGAGATATCACGTCTCTGCTATCGAAAGGGTCTCAGGATTGGATTGGGAAGGAGTTGGATATCCCTTCTCATGCTATAGGAAGGGTCTCAGGATTTGAATGGCAAGGAGTTGGATATCACATCTCATGCTATAGGAAGTGTCTCAGGTTGGAATGGGAAGGAGTTGGATATCACATCTCATGTTATAGGAAGGGTCTCAGGATTGGAATGGGAAGGATTTGGATATCACATCTCTTGCTATAGGAATTGTCTCAGGATTGGAATGGGTAGGAGTTGGATATTACGTTCTTGCTATAGGAAGGGTCTCATGTTTGGAATGGGAAGGAGTTGGATATCACATATGCTATAGTTAGTGTCTCAGGTTTGGAACGGGAAGGAGTTGGATATCACATCTCATGTTATAGGAAGGGTCTCAGGTTTGGTATAAGCATTGAGATATCACATCTCTGCTATCGGAAGCGGCTCAGGATTGGAATGGGAAGGAGTTCGATATCCCATCTCATGTTATAGGACGGGTCTCAGGTTTGTTATTAGAATCATTGAGATATCATATTGCATGCTGTAGGAAGGGTCTAAGGGTTGGAATGGGAAAGACTTGGATATCACATCTCATGCTATAGATAGGCTCTTAGGTTTGGAAAGGGAAGGAGTTGGATATCACATTTCATGTTAGAGGAAGGATCTCAGGTTTGGTATTAGAAGCATTGAGATATCACATCTCATGCTATAGGAAGGGTCTCAGGATTGGAATGGGAAGTAGTTGGATATCACATCTCATGCTATAGGAAGGGTCTCAGGTTTGGTATAAGCATTGAGATATCACATCTCATGCTATAGGACGGGTCTCAGGATTGGAATGGAAGGAGTTGGATATCACATCTCATGTTATAGGAAGGATCTCAGGTTTGGTATTAGAAGCATTGAGACATCACATCTCATGCTATAGGAAGGGTCTCAGGGTTGGAATGGGAAGGAGTTGGATATCACATCTCATCCAATAGGAAGGGTCTCAGGTTTGGAATGGGAAGGAATTGGATATCACATCTCATGTTATAGGAAGGATCTCAGGTTTGGTATTAGAAGCATTGAGATATCACATCTCATGCTATAGGAAGGGTCTCAGGATTGGAATGTGAAGGATTTGGATATCACATCTCATGCTAAAGGAAGGGTTTCAGGTTTGGTAGAAGCATTGAGATATCACGTCTCTGCTATCGGAAGGGTCTCAGGATTGGATTGGGAAGGAGTTGGATATCCCTTCTCATGCTATAGGAAGGGTCTCAGGATTTGAATGGCAAGGAGTTGGATATCACATCTCATGCCATAGGAAGGGTCTCAGGTTTGGTATAAGCATTGAGATATCACATCTCTGCTATCGGAAGGGTCTCAGGATTGGATTGGGAAGGAGTTGGATATCCCTTCTCATGCTATAGGAGGTGTCTCAGGTTGGAATGGGAAGGAGTTGGATATCACATCTCATGTTATAGGAAGGGTCTCAGGATTGGAATGGGAAGGATTCGGATATCACATCTCTTGCTATAGGAAGGGTCTCAGGATTGGAATGGGTAGGAGTTGGATATTACGTTCTTGCTATAGGAAGGGTCTCATGTTTGGAATGGGAAGGAGTTGGATATCACATATGCTATAGTTAGTGTCTCAGGTTTGGAACGGGAAGGAGTTGGATATCACATCTCATACTATAGGAAGGGTCTCAGATTTGGTATAAGCATTGAGATATCACATCTCATGCTAAAGGAAGGGTCTCAGGTTTGGAAGGGGAAGGATTTGGAAATCACATCTCATGTTATAGGAAGGGTCTCAGGTTTGGTATTAGAAGCATTGAGATATCACATCTCATGCTATAGGAAGGGTCTCAGGATTGGAATGGGGAGGACTTGGATGTCACATCTCATGCTATAGGAAGAGTCTCAGGATTGGAATGGGAATGAGTTTGATATCACATCTCATGCCATAGTATGGGTCTCAGGTTTGGTAGAAGCATTAGGATATCACATCACATGCTATTGGAAGGGTATCAGTATTGGATTTGGAAGGAGTTGAATATCCCATCTCATGCTATAGGAAGAGTCTCAGGATTGGAATGGGAATGAGTTTGATATCACATCTCATGCCATAGTATGGGTCTCAGGTTTGGTAGAAGCATTAGGATATCACATCACATGCTATTGGAAGGGTATCAGTATTGGATTTGGAAGGAGTTGAATATCCCATCTCATGCTATAGTATGGGTCTCAGGTTTGGTAGAAGCATTGGGATATCACATCTCATGCTATTGGAAGGGTATCAGTATTGGATTTGGAAGGAGTTGGATATCCCATCTCATGCTATAGGAAGGGTCTCAGATTTGGTATAAGCATTGAGATATCACATCTCATGCTATAGGAAGGGTCTCAGGATTGGATTGGGAAGGAGTTGTATATGACATCTCAGGCCATAGGAAGGGTCTCAGGATTGGTATAAGCATTGAGATATCACATCTCTGCTATCGGAAGGGTCTCAGGATTGGAATGGGAAGGAGTTGGATATCCCATCTCATGTTATAGGAAGAGTCTCAGGTTTGGTATTAGAAGCATTGAGATATCACATCTCATGCTATAGGAAGGGTCTCAGGATTGGAATGGGGAGGACTTGGATGTCACATCTCATGCTATAGGGAGGGTCTCAAGTTTGATATTAGAAGCATTGAGATAACAAATCTCATGATATCGGAAGGGTCTCAGGATTGGAATGGGAAGGAGTTGGATATCACATCTCATGATAAAGGAAGGGTCTAAGGTTTGGAAGGGGAAAGATTTGGATATCACATCTCATGTTATAGGACGGGTCTCAGGTTTGGTATTAGAAGCATTGAGATATCACATCTCATGATATCGGAACGGTCTCAGGATTGGAATGGGAAGGAGTTGGATATCATATCTCATGATAATGGAAGGATCTAAGGTTTGGAAGGGGAAAGATTTGGATATCACATCTCATGTTATAGGACGGGTCTCAGGTTTGGTATTAGAAGCATTGAGATATCAAGTCTCATGGCATAGGTAGGGTCTCAGAATTGGAATGGGAAGGAGTTGGATATCACATCTCAAGCTATAGGAAGAGTCTCAGGATTGGAATGGGAATGAGTTTGATATCACATCTCATGCCATAGTATGGGTCTCAGGTTTGGTAGAAGCATTGGGATATCACATCACATGCTATTGGAAGGGTATCAGTATTGGATTTGGAAGGAGTTGAATATCCCATCTCATGCTATAGTATGGGTCTCAGGTTTGGTAGAAGCATTGGGATATCACATCTCATGCTATTGGAAGGGTATCAGTATTGGATTTGGAAGGAGTTGGATATCCCATCTCATGCTATAGGAAGGGTCTCAGATTTGGTATAAGCATTGAGATATCACATCTCATGCTATAGGAAGGGTCTCAGGATTGGATTGGGAAGGAGTTGTATATGACATCTCAGGCCATAGGAAGGGTCTCAGGATTGGTATAAGCATTGAGATATCACATCTCTGCTATCGGAAGGGTCTCAGGATTGGAATGGGAAGGAGTTGGATATCCCATCTCATGTTATAGGAAGAGTCTCAGGTTTGGTATTAGAAGCATTGAGATATCACATCTCATGCTATAGGAAGGGTCTCAGGATTGGAATGGGGAGGACTTGGATGTCACATCTCATGCTATAGGGAGGGTCTCAAGTTTGATATTAGAAGCATTGAGATAACAAATCTCATGATATCGGAAGGGTCTCAGGATTGGAATGGGAAGGAGTTGGATATCACATCTCATGATAAAGGAAGGGTCTAAGGTTTGGAAGGGGAAAGATTTGGATATCACATCTCATGTTATAGGACGGGTCTCAGGTTTGGTATTAGAAGCATTGAGATATCAAGTCTCATGGCATAGGAAGGGTCTCAGAATTGGAATGGGAAGGAGTTGGATATCACATCTCAAGCTATAGGAAGAGTCTCAGGATTGGAATGGGAAGGAGTTTGATATCACATCTCATGCCATAGTATGGGTCTCAGGTTTGGTAGAAGCATTGGGATATCACATCTCATGCTATTGGAAGGGTATCAGTATTGGATTTGGAAGGAGTTGGATATCCCATCTCATGCTATAGGAAGGGTCTCAGGTTGGAATGGGAAGGAGTTGGATATCACATTTCATGTTATAGGAAGGGTCTCAGGATTGGAATGGGAAGGACTTGGATATCATATCTCATGCTATAGGAAGGCTCTCAGGTTTGGAAGGGGAAGGAGTTGGATATCACATCTCAAGCTTTAGGAAGGGTCTCAGGTTTGGTATAAGCATTGAGATAGCACATCTCATGCTATAGGAAGGGTTTCAGGATTGGAATGGGAAGGAGTTGGATATCACATTTCATGTTAGAGGAAGGATCTCAGGTTTGGTATTAGAGGCCTTGAGATATCACATCTCATGCTATAGGAAGGGTCTCAGGATTGGAATGGGAAGGAGTTGGATATCACATATCATGTTATAGGAAGGATCTCAGGTTTGGTATTAGAAGCATTGAGATATCCCTTCTCATGCTATAGGAAGGGTCTCAGGATTGGAATGTGAAGGATTTGGATATCACATCTCATGCTAAAGGAAGGGTCTCAGGTTTGGTAGAAGCATTGAGATATCACGTCTCTGCTATCGGAAGGGTCTCAGGATTGGATTGGGAAGGAGTTGGATATCCCTTCTCATGCTATAGGAAGGGTCTCAGGTTTGGTATAAGCATTGAGATATCACATCTCTGCTATCGGAAGGGTCTCAGGATTGGATTGGGAAGGAGTTGGATATCCCTTCTCATGCTATAGGAAGTGTCTCAGGTTGGAATGGGAAGGAGTTGGATATCACATCTCATGTTATAGGAAGGGTCTCAGGATTGGAATGGAAAGGATTTGGATATCACATCTCTTGCTATAGGAAGGGTCTCAGGATTGGAATGGGTAGGAGTTGGATATTACTTTCTTGCTATAGGAAGGGTCTCATGTTTGGAATGGGAAGGAGTTGGATATCACATATGCTATAGTTAGTGTCTCAGGTTTGGAACGGGAAGGAGTTGGATATCACATCTCATGTTATAGGAAGGGTCTCAGGTTTGGTATAAGCATTGAGATATCACATCTCTGCTATCGGAAGTGGCTCAGGATTGGAATGGGAAGGAGTTGGATATCCCATCTCATGTTATAGGACGAGTCTCTGGTTTGGTATTAGAATCATTGAGATATCACATCGCATGCTGTAGGAAGGGTCTAAGGATTGGAATGGGATGGACTTGGATATCACATCTCATGCTATAGGTAGGCTCTCAGGTTTGGTATAAGCATTGAGATATCACATCTCATGCTATAGGAAGGGTCTCAGGATTGGAATGGGAAGGAATTGGATATCACATCTCATGCTATAGGAAGGGTCTCAGATTTGGTATAGGCATTGAGATATCACATCTCATGCTATAGGAAGGGTCACAGGATTGGAATGGGAAGGAGTTGTATATGACATCCCAGGCCATATGAAGGGTCTCAGGTTTGGTATAAGCATTGAGATATCACATCTCTGCTATCGGAAGGGTCTCAGGATTGGAATGGGAAGGAGTTGGATATCCCATCTCATGTTATAGGAAGGGTCTCAGGTTTGGTATTAGAAGCATAGAGATATCACATCTCATGCTATAGGAAGGGTCTCAGGATTGGAATGGGAAGAACTTGGATGTCACATCTCATGCTATAGGGAGGGTCTCAAGTTTGATATTAGAAGCATTGAGATAGCAAATCTCATGATATCGGAACGGTCTCAGGATTGGAATGGGAAGGAGTTGGATATCACATCTCATGATAAAGGAAGGGTCTGAGGTTTGGAAGGGGAAGGATTTGGATATCACATCTCATGTTATAGGACGGGTCTCAGGTTTGGTATTAGAAGCATTGAGATATCAAGTCTCATGGTATAAGAAGGGTCTCAGAATTGGAATGGGAAGGAGTTGGATATCACACCTCAAGCTATAGGAAGGGCCTCAGGATTGGAATGGGAAGGAGTTTGATATCACATCTCATGCCATAGTATGGGTCTCAGGTTTGGTAGAAGCATTGGGATATCACATCTCATGCTATCGGAAGGGTATCATTATTGGATTTGGAAGGAGTTGGATATCCCATCTCATGCTATAGGAAGGGTCTCAGGTTGGAATGGGAAGGAGTTGGATATCACATTTCATGTTATAGAAAGGGTCTCAGGATTGGAATGGGAAGGACTTGGATATCATATCTCATGCTATAGGAAGGCTCTCAGGTTTGGAAGGGGAAGGAGTTGGATATCACATTTCATGTTAGAGGAAGGATCTCAGGTTTGGTATTAGAGGCCTTGAGATATCACATCTCATGCTATAGGAAGGGTCTCTGGATTGGAATGGGAAGGAGTTGGATATCACATCTCAAGCTATAGGAAGGGTCTCAGGTTTGGTATAAGCATTGAGATATCACATCTCATGCTATAGGAAGGGTCTCAGGATTGGAATGGGAAGGAGTTGGATATCACATCTCATATTATAGGAAATATCTCAGGTTTGGTATTAGAAGCATTGAGACATCACATCTCATGTTATAGGAAGGGTCTCAGGATTGGAATGGGAAGAAGTTGGATATCACATCTCATGCTATAGGAAGGGTCTCAGGTTTGGTATATGCATTGAGATATCACATCTCATGCTATAGGAAGGGTCTCAGGATTGGAATGGGAAGGAGTTGTATATGACATCTCATGCCATAGGAAGGGTCTCAGGTTTGGTATAAGCATTGAGATATCACATCACATGCTATAGAAAGGGTCTCAGGATTGGAATGGGAAGGACTTGGATATCACATCTCATGCTATAGGCAGGGTCTCAGGTTTGGAAAGGGAAGGAGATGGATATCACATTTCATGTTAGAGATAGGATCTCAGGTTTGGTATTAGAGGCATTGAGATATCACATCTCATGCTATCAGAAGGGTCTCAGGATTGGAATGGGAAGGAGTTGTATATCACATCTCACGCTAAAGGGAGGGTCTCAGGTTTGGAAGGGGAAGGATTTGGAAATCACATCTCATGTTATAGGAAGGGTCTCAGGTTTGGTATTAGAAGCATTGAGATATCACATCTCATGCTATAGGAAGGGTCTCAGGATTGGAATGGGGAGGACTTGGATGTCACATCTCATGCTATAGGGAGGGTCTCAAGTTTGATATTAGAAGCATTGAGATAACAAATCTCATGATATCGGAAGGGTCTCAGGATTGGAATGGGAAGGAGTTGGATATCATATCTCATGATAATGGAAGGGTCTAAGGTTTGGAAGGGGAAAGATTTGGATATCACATCTCATGTTATAGGACGGGTCTCAGGTTTGGTATTAGAAGCATTGAGATATCAAGTCTCATGGCATAGGTAGGGTCTCAGAATTGGAATGGGAAGGAGTTGGATATCACATCTCAAGTTATAGGAAGAGTCTCAGGATTGGAATGGGAATGAGTTTGATATCACATCTCATGCCATAGTATGGGTCTCAGGTTTGGTGGAAGCATTGGGATATCACATCACATGCTATTGGAAGGGTATCAGTATTGGATTTGGAAGGAGTTGAATATCCCATCTCATGCTATAGTATGGGTCTCAGGTTTGGTAGAAGCATTGGGATATCACATCTCATGCTATTGGAAGGGTATCAGTATTGGATTTGGAAGGAGTTGGATATCCCATCTCATGCTATAGGAAGGGTCTCAGATTTGGTATAAGCATTGAGATATCACATCTCATGCTATAGGAAGGGTCTCAGGATTGGATTGGGAAGGAGTTGTATATGACATCTCAGGCCATAGGAAGGGTCTCAGGATTGGTATAAGCATTGAGATATCACATCTCTGCTATCGGAAGGGTCTCAGGATTGGAATGGGAAGGAGTTGGATATCCCATCTCATGTTATAGGAAGAGTCTCAGGTTTGGTATTAGAAGCATTGAGATATCACATCTCATGCTATAGGAAGGGTCTCAGGATTGGAATGGGGAGGACTTCGATGTCACATCTCATGCTATAGGGAGGGTCTCAAGTTTGATATTAGAAGCATTGAGATAACAAATCTCATGATATCGGAAGGGTCTCAGGATTGGAATGGGAAGGAGTTGGATATCACATCTCATGATAAAGGAAGGGTCTAAGGTTTGGAAGGGGAAAGATTTGGATATCACATCTCATGTTATAGGACGGGTCTCAGGTTTGGTATTAGAAGCATTGAGATATCAAGTCTCATGGCATAGGAAGGGTCTCAGAATTGGAATGGGAAGGAGTTGGATATCACATCTCAAGCTATAGGAAGAGTCTCAGGATTGGAATGGGAAGGAGTTTGATATCACATCTCATGCCATAGTATGGGTCTCAGGTTTGGTAGAAGCATTGGGATATCACATCTCATGCTATTGGAAGGGTATCAGTATTGGATTTGGAAGGAGTTGGATATCCCATCTCATGCTATAGGAAGGGTCTCAGGTTGGAATGGGAAGGAGTTGGATATCACATTTCATGTTATAGGAAGGGTCTCAGGATTGGAATGGGAAGGACTTGGATATCATATCTCATGCTATAGGAAGGCTCTCAGGTTTGGAAGGGGAAGGAGTTGGATATCACATCTCAAGCTTTAGGAAGGGTCTCAGGTTTGGTATAAGCATTGAGATAGCACATCTCATGCTATAGGAAGGGTTTCAGGATTGGAATGGGAAGGAGTTGGATATCACATTTCATGTTAGAGGAAGGATCTCAGGTTTGGTATTAGAGGCCTTGAGATATCACATCTCATGCTATAGGAAGGGTCTCAGGATTGGAATGGGAAGGAGTTGGATATCACATCTCAAGCTTTAGGAAGGGTCTCAGGTTTGGTATAAGCATTGAGATAGCACATCTCATGCTATAGGAAGGGTTTCAGGATTGTATTGGGAAGGAGTTGGATATCACATCTCATGTTATAGGAAAGATCTCCGGTTTGGTATTAGAAGCATTGAGACATCACATCTCATGTTATAGGAAGGGTCTCAGGATTGGAATGGGAAGAAGTTGGATATCACATCTCATGCTATAGGAAGGGTCTCAGGTTTGGAAGGGGAAGGAGTTGGATATCCAATCTCATGTTATAGGACTGGTCTCAGGTTTGGTATTAGAAGCATTGAGATATCACATTGCATGCTGTAGGAAGGTTCTCAGGTTTGGTATTAGAAGCATTGAGACATCACATCTCATGCTATAGGAAGGGTCTCAGGATTGGAATGGGAAGGAGTTGGATATCACATCTCATGTTATAGGAAGGATCTCAGGTTTGGTATTAGAAGCATTGAGACATCACATCTCATGCTATAGGAAGGGTCTCAGGATTGGAATGGGAAGGAGTTGGATATCACATCTCATGCTATAGGAAGGGTCTCAGATTTGGTATAAGCATTGAGATATCACATGTCATGCTATAGGAAGGGTCTCAGGATTGGATTGGGAAGGAGTTGTATATGACATCTCAGGCCATAGGAAGGGTCTCAGGATTGGTATAAGCATTGAGATATCACATCTCTGCTATCGGAAGGGTCTCAGGATTGGAATGGGAAGGAGTTGGATATCCCATCTCATGTTATAGGAAGGGTCTCAGGTTTGGTATTAGAAGCATTGAGATATCACATCTCATGCTATAGGAAGGGTCTCGGGATTGGAATGGGGGGGACTTGGATGTCACATCTCATGCTATAGGGAGTTTCTCAAGTTTGATATTAGAAGCATTGAGATAACAAATTTCATGATTTCGGAAGGGTCTCAGGATTGGAATGGGAAGGAGTTGGATATCACATCGCATGATAAAGGAAGGGTCTAAGGTTTGGAAGGGGAAAGATTTGGATATCACATCTCATGTTATAGGACGGGTCTCAGGTTTGGTATTAGAAGCATTGAGATATCAAGTCTCATGGCATAGGAAGGGTCTCAGAATTGGAATGGGAAGGAGTTGGATATCACATCTCAAGCTATAGGAAGAGTCTCAAGATTGGAATGGGAAGGAGTTTGATATCACATCTCATGCCATAGTATGGGTCTCAGGTTTGGTAGAAGCATTGGGATATCACATCTCATGCTATTGGAAGGGTATCAGTATTGGATTTGGAAGGAGTTGGATATCCCATCTCATGCTATAGGAAGGGTCTCAGGTTGGAATGGGAAGGAGTTGGATATCACATTTCATGTTATAGGAAGGGTCTCAGGATTGGAATGGGAAGGACTTGGATATCATATCTCATGATATAGGAAGGCTCTCAGGTTTGGAAGGGGAAGGAGTTGGATATCACATTTCATGTTAGAGGAAGGATCTCAGGTTTGGTATTAGAGGCCTTGAGATATCACATATCATGCTATAGGAAGGGTCTCAGGATTGGAATGGGAAGGAGTTGGATATCACATCTCAAGCTTTAGGAAGGGTCTCAGGTTTGGTATAAGCATTGAGATAGCACATCTCATGCTATAGGAAGGGTCGCAGGATTGGAATGGGAAGGAGTTGGATATTACATCTCATGTTATAGGAAAGATCTCAGGTTTGGTATTAGAAGCATTGAGACATCACATCTCATGTTATAGGAACGGTCTCAGGATTGGAATGGGAAGAAGTTGGATATCACATCTCATGCTATAGGAAGGGTCTCAGGTTTGGAAGGGGAAGGAGTTGGATATCCAATCTCATGTTATAGGACTGGTCTCAGGTTTGGTATTGGAAGCATTGAGATATCACATCGCATGCTGTAGGAAGGTTCTCAGGTTTGGTATTAGAAGCATTGAGACATCACATCTCATGCTATAGGAAGGGTCTCAGGATTGGAATGGGAAGGAGTTGGATATCACATCTCATGTTATAGGAAAGGTCTCAGGTTGGAATGGGAAGGAGTTGGATATCACATTTCATGTTATAGGAAGGGTCTCAGGATTGGAATGGGAAGGACTTGGATATCATATCTCATGATATAGGAAGGCTCTCAGGTTTGGAAGGGGAAGGAGTTGGATATCACATTTCATGTTAGAGGAAGGATCTCAGGTTTGGTATTAGAGGCCTTGAGATATCACATATCATGCTATAGGAAGGGTCTCAGGATTGGAATGGGAAGGAGTTGGATATCACATCTCAAGCTTTAGGAAGGGTCTCAGGTTTGGTATAAGCATTGAGATATCACATCTCATGCTATAGGAAGGGTCTCAGGATTGGAATGGGAAGGAGTTGGATATCACATCTCATATTATAGGAAATATCTCAGGTTTGGTATTAGAAGCATTGAGACATCACATCTCATGTTATAGGAAGGGTCTCAGGATTGGAATGGGAAGAAGTTGGATATCACATCTCATGCTATAGGAAGGGTCTCAGGTTTGGTATATGCATTGAGATATCACATCTCATGCTATAGGAAGGGTCTCAGGATTGGAATGGGAAGGAGTTGTATATGACATCTCATGCCATAGGAAGGGTCTCAGGTTTGGTATAAGCATTGAGATATCACATCACATGCTATAGAAAGGGTCTCAGGATTGGAATGGGAAGGACTTGGATATCACATCTCATGCTATAGGCAGGGTCTCAGGTTTGGAAAGGGAAGGAGATGGATATCACATTTCATGTTAGAGATAGGATCTCAGGTTTGGTATTAGAGGCATTGAGATATCACATCTCATGCTATCAGAAGGGTCTCAGGATTGGAATGGGAAGGAGTTGTATATCACATCTAATGCTAAAGGGAGGGTCTCAGGTTTGGAAGGGGAAGGATTTGGAAATCACATCTCATGTTATAGGAAGGGTCTCAGGTTTGGTATTAGAAGCATTGAGATATCACATCTCATGCTATAGGAAGGGTCTCAGGATTGGAATGGGGAGGACTTGGATGTCACATCTCATGCTATAGGGAGGGTCTCAAGTTTGATATTAGAAGCATTGAGATAACAAATCTCATGATATCGGAAGGGTCTCAGGATTGGAATGGGAAGGAGTTGGATATCATATCTCATGATAATGGAAGGGTCTAAGGTTTGGTATTAGAAGCATTGAGATATCAAGTCTCATGGCATAGGTAGGGTCTCAGAATTGGAATGGCAAGGAGTTGGATATCACATCTCAAGCTATAGGAAGAGTCTCAGGATTGGAATGGGAATGAGTTTGATATCACATCTCATGCCATAGTATGGGTCTCAGGTTTGGTAGAAGCATTGGGATATCACATCACATGCTATTGGAAGGGTATCAGTATTGGATTTGGAAGGAGTTGAATATCCCATCTCTTGCTATAGTATGGGTCTCAGGTTTGGTAGAAGCATTGGGATATCACATCTCATGCTATTGGAAGGGTATCAGTATTGGATTTGGAAGGAGTTGGATATCCCATCTCATGCTATAGGAAGGGTCTCAGATTTGGTATAAGCATTGAGATATCACATCTCATGCTATAGGAAGGGTCTCAGGATTGGATTGGGAAGGAGTTGTATATGACATCTCAGGCCATAGGAAGGGTCTCAGGATTGGTATAAGCATTGAGATATCACATCTCTGCTATCGGAAGGGTCTCAGGATTGGAATGGGAAGGAGTTGGATATCCCATCTCATGTTATAGGAAGAGTCTCAGGTTTGGTATTAGAAGCATTGAGATATCACATCTCATGCTATAGGAAGGGTCTCAGGATTGGAATGGGGAGGACTTGGATGTCACATCTCATGCTATAGGGAGGGTCTCAAGTTTGATATTAGAAGCATTGAGATAACAAATCTCATGATATCGGAAGGGTCTCAGGATTGGAACGGGAAGGAGTTGGATATCACATCTCATGATAAAGGAAGGGTCTAAGGTTTGGAAGGGGAAAGATTTGGATATCACATCTCATGTTATAGGACGGGTCTCAGGTTTGGTATTAGAAGCATTGAGATATCAAGTCTCATGGCATAGGAAGGGTCTCAGAATTGGAATGGGAAGGAGTTGGATATCACATCTCAAGCTATAGGAAGAGTCTCAGGATTGGAATGGGAAGGAGTTTGATATCACATCTCATGCCATAGTATGGGTCTCAGGTTTGGTAGAAGCATTGGGATATCACATCTCATGCTATTGGAAGGGTATCAGTATTGGATTTGGAAGGAGTTGGATATCCCATCTCATGCTATAGGAAGGGTCTCAGGTTGGAATGGGAAGGAGTTGGATATCACATTTCATGTTATAGGAAGGGTCTCAGGATTGGAATGGGAAGGACTTGGATATCATATCTCATGCTATAGGAAGGCTCTCAGGTTTGGAAGGGGAAGGAGTTGGATATCACATCTCAAGCTTTAGGAAGGGTCTCAGGTTTGGTATAAGCATTGAGATAGCACATCTCATGCTATAGGAAGGGTTTCAGGATTGGAATGGGAAGGAGTTGGATATCACATTTCATGTTAGAGGAAGGATCTCAGGTTTGGTATTAGAGGCCTTGAGATATCACATCTCATGCTATAGGAAGGGTCTCAGGATTGGAATGGGAAGGAGTTGGATATCACATCTCAAGCTTTAGGAAGGGTCTCAGGTTTGGTATAAGCATTGAGATAGCACATCTCATGCTATAGGAAGGGTTTCAGGATTGGAATGGGAAGGAGTTGGATATCACATCTCATGTTATAGGAAAGATCTCCGGTTTGGTATTAGAAGCATTGAGACATCACATCTCATGTTATAGGAAGGGTCTCAGGATTGGAATGGGAAGAAGTTGGATATCACATCTCATGCTATAGGAAGGGTCTCAGTTTGGAAGGGGAAGGAGTTGGATATCCAATCTCATGTTATAGGACTGGTCTCAGGTTTGGTATTAGAAGCATTGAGATATCACATTGCATGCTGTAGGAAGGTTCTCAGGTTTGGTATTAGAAGCATTGAGACATCACATCTCATGCTATAGGAAGGGTCTCAGGATTGGAATGGGAAGGAGTTGGATATCACATCTCATGTTATAGGAAGGATCTCAGGTTTGGTATTAGAAGCATTGAGACATCACATCTCATGCTATAGGAAGGGTCTCAGGATTGGAATGGGAAGGAGTTGGATATCACATCTCATGCTATAGGAAGGGTCTCAGATTTGGTATAAGCATTGAGATATCACATCTCATGCTATAGGAAGGGTCTCAGGATTGGATTGGGAAGGAGTTGTATATGACATCTCTGGCCATAGGAAGGGTCTCAGGATTGGTATAAGCATTTAGATATCACATCTCTGCTATCGGAAGGGTCTCAGGATTGGAATGGGAAGGAGTTGGATATCCCATCTCATGTTATAGGAAGGGTCTCAGGTTTGGTATTAGAAGCATTGAGATATCACATCTCATGCTATAGGAAGGGTCTCAGGATTGGAATGGGGAGGACTTGGATGTCACATCTCATGCTATAGGGAGTTTCTCAAGTTTGATATTAGAAGCATTGAGATAACAAATCTCATGATATCGGAAGGGTCTCAGGATTGGAATGGGAAGGAGTTGGATATCACATCTCATGATAAAGGAAGGGTCTAAGGTTTGGAAGGGAAAAGATTTGGATATCACATCTCATGTTATAGGACGGGTCTCAGGTTTGGTATTAGAAGCATTGAGATATCAAGTCTCATGGCATAGGAAGGGTCTCAGAATTGGAATGGGAAGGAGTTGGATATCACATCTCAAGCTATAGGAAGAGTCTCAAGATTGGAATGGGAAGGAGTTTGATATCACATCTCATGCCATAGTATGGGTCTCAGGTTTGGTAGAAGCATTGGGATATCACATCTCATGCTATTGGAAGGGTATCAGTATTGGATTTGGAAGGAGTTGGATATCCCATCTCATGCTATAGGAAGGGTCTCAGGTTGGAATGGGAAGGAGTTGGATATCACATTTCATGTTATAGGAAGGGTCTCAGGATTGGAATGGGAAGGACTTGGATATCATATCTCATGATATAGGAAGGCTCTCAGGTTTGGAAGGGGAAGGAGTTGGATATCACATTTCATGTTAGAGGAAGGATCTCAGGTTTGGTATTAGAGGCCTTGAGATATCACATATCATGCTATAGGAAGGGTCTCAGGATTGGAATGGGAAGGAGTTGGATATCACATCTCAAGCTTTAGGAAGGGTCTCAGGTTTGGTATAAGCATTGAGATATCACATCCCATGCTATAGGAAGGGTCTCAGGATTGGAATGGGAAGGAGTTGGATATTACATCTCATGTTATAGGAAAGATCTCAGGTTTGGTATTAGAAGCATTGAGACATCACATCTCATGTTATAGGAACGGTCTCAGGATTGGAATGGGAAGAAGTTGGATATCACATCTCATGCTATAGGAAGGGTCTCAGGTTTGGAAGGGGAAGGAGTTGGATATCCAATCTCATGTTATAGGACTGGTCTCAGGTTTGGTATTGGAAGCATTGAGATATCACATCGCATGCTGTAGGAAGGTTCTCAGGTTTGGTATTAGAAGCATTGAGACATCACATCTCATGCTATAGGAAGGGTCTCAGGATTGGAATGGGAAGGAGTTGGATATCACATCTCATGTTATAGGAAGGATCTCAGGTTTGGTATTAGAAGCATTGAGACATCACATCTCATGTTATAGGAAGGGTCTCAGGATTGGAATGGGAAGGAGTTGGATATCACATCTCATGCTATAGGAAGGGTCTCAGATTTGGTATAAGCATTGAGATATCACATCTCATGTTATAGGAAGGGTCTCAGGATTGGAATGGGAAGGACTTGGATATCATATCTCATGATATAGGAAGGCTCTCAGGTTTGGAAGGGGAAGGAGTTGGATATCACATTTCATGTTAGAGGAAGGATCTCAGGTTTGGTATTAGAGGCCTTGAGATATCACATATCATGCTATAGGAAGGGTCTCAGGATTGGAATGGGAAGGAGTTGGATATCACATCTCAAGCTTTAGGAAGGGTCTCAGGTTTGGTATAAGCATTGAGATATCACATCTCATGCTATAGGAAGGGTCTCAGGATTGGAATGGGAAGGAGTTGGATATCACATCTCATATTATAGGAAATATCTCAGGTTTGGTATTAGAAGCATTGAGACATCACATCTCATGTTATAGGAAGGGTCTCAGGATTGGAATGGGAAGAAGTTGGATATCACATCTCATGCTATAGGAAGGGTCTCAGGTTTGGTATATGCATTGAGATATCACATCTCATGCTATAGGAAGGGTCTCAGGATTGGAATGGGAAGGAGTTGTATATGACATCTCATGCCATAGGAAGGGTCTCAGGTTTGGTATAAGCATTGAGATATCACATCACATGCTATAGAAAGGGTCTCAGGATTGGAATGGGAAGGACTTGGATATCACATCTCATGCTATAGGCAGGGTCTCAGGTTTGGAATGGAAAGGATTTGGATATCACATCTCTTGCTATAGGAAGGGTCTCAGGATTGGAATGGGTAGGAGTTGGATATTACTTTCTTGCTATAGGAAGGGTCTCATGTTTGGAATGGGAAGGAGTTGGATATCACATATGCTATAGTTAGTGTCTCAGGTTTGGAACGGGAAGGAGTTGGATATCACATCTCATGTTATAGGAAGGGTCTCAGGTTTGGTATAAGCATTGAGATATCACATCTCTGCTATCGGAAGTGGCTCAGGATTGGAATGGGAAGGAGTTGGATATCCCATCTCATGTTATAGGACGAGTCTCTGGTTTGGTATTAGAATCATTGAGATATCACATCGCATGCTGTAGGAAGGGTCTAAGGATTGGAATGGGATGGACTTGGATATCACATCTCATGCTATAGGTAGGCTCTCAGGTTTGGTATAAGCATTGAGATATCACATCTCATGCTATAGGAAGGGTCTCAGGATTGGAATGGGAAGGAATTGGATATCACATCTCATGCTATAGGAAGGGTCTCAGATTTGGTATAGGCATTGAGATATCACATCTCATGCTATAGGAAGGGTCACAGGATTGGAATGGGAAGGAGTTGTATATGACATCCCAGGCCATATGAAGGGTCTCAGGTTTGGTATAAGCATTGAGATATCACATCTCTGCTATCGGAAGGGTCTCAGGATTGGAATGGGAAGGAGTTGGATATCCCATCTCATGTTATAGGAAGGGTCTCAGGTTTGGTATTAGAAGCATAGAGATATCACATCTCATGCTATAGGAAGGGTCTCAGGATTGGAATGGGAAGAACTTGGATGTCACATCTCATGCTATAGGGAGGGTCTCAAGTTTGATATTAGAAGCATTGAGATAGCAAATCTCATGATATCGGAACGGTCTCAGGATTGGAATGGGAAGGAGTTGGATATCACATCTCATGATAAAGGAAGGGTCTGAGGTTTGGAAGGGGAAGGATTTGGATATCACATCTCATGTTATAGGACGGGTCTCAGGTTTGGTATTAGAAGCATTGAGATATCAAGTCTCATGGTATAAGAAGGGTCTCAGAATTGGAATGGGAAGGAGTTGGATATCACACCTCAAGCTATAGGAAGGGCCTCAGGATTGGAATGGGAAGGAGTTTGATATCACATCTCATGCCATAGTATGGGTCTCAGGTTTGGTAGAAGCATTGGGATATCACATCTCATGCTATCGGAAGGGTATCATTATTGGATTTGGAAGGAGTTGGATATCCCATCTCATGCTATAGGAAGGGTCTCAGGTTGGAATGGGAAGGAGTTGGATATCACATTTCATGTTATAGAAAGGGTCTCAGGATTGGAATGGGAAGGACTTGGATATCATATCTCATGCTATAGGAAGGCTCTCAGGTTTGGAAGGGGAAGGAGTTGGATATCACATTTCATGTTAGAGGAAGGATCTCAGGTTTGGTATTAGAGGCCTTGAGATATCACATCTCATGCTATAGGAAGGGTCTCTGGATTGGAATGGGAAGGAGTTGGATATCACATCTCAAGCTATAGGAAGGGTCTCAGGTTTGGTATAAGCATTGAGATATCACATCTCATGCTATAGGAAGGGTCTCAGGATTGGAATGGGAAGGAGTTGGATATCACATCTCATATTATAGGAAATATCTCAGGTTTGGTATTAGAAGCATTGAGACATCACATCTCATGTTATAGGAAGGGTCTCAGGATTGGAATGGGAAGAAGTTGGATATCACATCTCATGCTATAGGAAGGGTCTCAGGTTTGGTATATGCATTGAGATATCACATCTCATGCTATAGGAAGGGTCTCAGGATTGGAATGGGAAGGAGTTGTATATGACATCTCATGCCATAGGAAGGGTCTCAGGTTTGGTATAAGCATTGAGATATCACATCACATGCTATAGAAAGGGTCTCAGGATTGGAATGGGAAGGACTTGGATATCACATCTCATGCTATAGGCAGGGTCTCAGGTTTGGAAAGGGAAGGAGATGGATATCACATTTCATGTTAGAGATAGGATCTCAGGTTTGGTATTAGAGGCATTGAGATATCACATCTCATGCTATCAGAAGGGTCTCAGGATTGGAATGGGAAGGAGTTGTATATCACATCTCATGCTAAAGGGAGGGTCTCAGGTTTGGAAGGGGAAGGATTTGGAAATCACATCTCATGTTATAGGAAGGGTCTCAGGTTTGGTATTAGAAGCATTGAGATATCACATCTCATGCTATAGGAAGGGTCTCAGGATTGGAATTGGGAGGACTTGGATGTCACATCTCATGCTATAGGGAGGGTCTCAAGTTTGATATTAGAAGCATTGAGATAACAAATCTCATGATATCGGAAGGGTCTCAGGATTGGAATGGGAAGGAGTTGGATATCATATCTCATGATAATGGAAGGGTCTAAGGTTTGGAAGGGGAAAGATTTGGATATCACATCTCATGTTATAGGACGGGTCTCAGGTTTGGTATTAGAAGCATTGAGATATCAAGTCTCATGGCATAGGTAGGGTCTCAGAATTGGAATGGGAAGGAGTTGGATATCACATCTCAAGTTATAGGAAGAGTCTCAGGATTGGAATGGGAATGAGTTTGATATCACATCTCATGCCATAGTATGGGTCTCAGGTTTGGTGGAAGCATTGGGATATCACATCACATGCTATTGGAAGGGTATCAGTATTGGATTTGGAAGGAGTTGAATATCCCATCTCATGCTATAGTATGGGTCTCAGGTTTGGTAGAAGCATTGGGATATCACATCTCATGCTATTGGAAGGGTATCAGTATTGGATTTGGAAGGAGTTGGATATCCCATCTCATGCTATAGGAAGGGTCTCAGATTTGGTATAAGCATTGAGATATCACATCTCATGCTATAGGAAGGGTCTCAGGATTGGATTGGGAAGGAGTTGTATATGACATCTCAGGCCATAGGAAGGGTCTCAGGATTGGTATAAGCATTGAGATATCACATCTCTGCTATCGGAAGGGTCTCAGGATTGGAATGGGAAGGAGTTGGATATCCCATCTCATGTTATAGGAAGAGTCTCAGGTTTGGTATTAGAAGCATTGAGATATCACATCTCATGCTATAGGAAGGGTCTCAGGATTGGAATGGGGAGGACTTCGATGTCACATCTCATGCTATAGGGAGGGTCTCAAGTTTGATATTAGAAGCATTGAGATAACAAATATCATGATATCGGAAGGGTCTCAGGATTGGAATGGGAAGGAGTTGGATATCACATCTCATGATAAAGGAAGGGTCTAAGGTTTGGAAGGGGAAAGATTTGGATATCACATCTCATGTTATAGGACGGGTCTCAGGTTTGGTATTAGAAGCATTGAGATATCAAGTCTCATGGCATAGGAAGGGTCTCAGAATTGGAATGGGAAGGAGTTGGATATCACATCTCAAGCTATAGGAAGAGTCTCAGGATTGGAATGGGAAGG
This sequence comes from Ambystoma mexicanum, assembly GCF_040938575.1. NCBI lineage: Eukaryota > Metazoa > Chordata > Amphibia > Caudata > Ambystomatidae > Ambystoma > Ambystoma mexicanum. The sequence goes on from NW_027182443.1 coordinate 955,694, forward strand.
AGTTTGATATCACATCTCATGCCATAGTATGGGTCTCAGGTTTGGTAGAAGCATTGGGATATCACATCTCATGCTATTGGAAGGGTATCAGTATTGGATTTGGAAGGAGTTGGATATCCCATCTCATGCTATAGGAAGGGTCTCAGGTTGGAATGGGAAGGAGTTGGATATCACATTTCATGTTATAGGAAGGGTCTCAGGATTGGAATGGGAAGGACTTGGATATCATATCTCATGCTATAGGAAGGCTCTCAGGTTTGGAAGGGGAAGGAGTTGGATATCACATCTCAAGCTTTAGGAAGGGTCTCAGGTTTGGTATAAGCATTGAGATAGCACATCTCATGCTATAGGAAGGGTTTCAGGATTGGAATGGGAAGGAGTTGGATATCACATTTCATGTTAGAGGAAGGATCTCAGGTTTGGTATTAGAGGCCTTGAGATATCACATCTCATGCTATAGGAAGGGTCTCAGGATTGGAATGGGAAGGAGTTGGATATCACATCTCAAGCTTTAGGAAGGGTCTCAGGTTTGGTATAAGCATTGAGATAGCACATCTCATGCTATAGGAAGGGTTTCAGGATTGTAATGGGAAGGAGTTGGATATCACATCTCATGTTATAGGAAAGATCTCCGGTTTGGTATTAGAAGCATTGAGACATCACATCTCATGTTATAGGAAGGGTCTCAGGATTGGAATGGGAAGAAGTTGGATATCACATCTCATGCTATAGGAAGGGTCTCAGGTTTGGAAGGGGAAGGAGTTGGATATCCAATCTCATGTTATAGGACTGGTCTCAGGTTTGGTATTAGAAGCATTGAGATATCACATTGCATGCTGTAGGAAGGTTCTCAGGTTTGGTATTAGAAGCATTGAGACATCACATCTCATGCTATAGGAAGGGTCTCAGGATTGGAATGGGAAGGAGTTGGATATCACATCTCATGTTATAGGAAGGATCTCAGGTTTGGTATTAGAAGCATTGAGACATCACATCTCATGCTATAGGAAGGGTCTCAGGATTGGAATGGGAAGGAGTTGGATATCACATCTCATGCTATAGGAAGGGTCTCAGATTTGGTATAAGCATTGAGATATCACATGTCATGCTATAGGAAGGGTCTCAGGATTGGATTGGGAAGGAGTTGTATATGACATCTCAGGCCATAGGAAGGGTCTCAGGATTGGTATAAGCATTGAGATATCACATCTCTGCTATCGGAAGGGTCTCAGGATTGGAATGGGAAGGAGTTGGATATCCCATCTCATGTTATAGGAAGGGTCTCAGGTTTGGTATTAGAAGCATTGAGATATCACATCTCATGCTATAGGAAGGGTCTCAGGATTGGAATGGGGGGGACTTGGATGTCACATCTCATGCTATAGGGAGTTTCTCAAGTTTGATATTAGAAGCATTGAGATAACAAATTTCATGATTTCGGAAGGGTCTCAGGATTGGAATGGGAAGGAGTTGGATATCACATCGCATGATAAAGGAAGGGTCTAAGGTTTGGAAGGGGAAAGATTTGGATATCACATCTCATGTTATAGGACGGGTCTCAGGTTTGGTATTAGAAGCATTGAGATATCAAGTCTCATGGCATAGGAAGGGTCTCAGAATTGGAATGGGAAGGAGTTGGATATCACATCTCAAGCTATAGGAAGAGTCTCAAGATTGGAATGGGAAGGAGTTTGATATCACATCTCATGCCATAGTATGGGTCTCAGGTTTGGTAGAAGCATTGGGATATCACATCTCATGCTATTGGAAGGGTATCAGTATTGGATTTGGAAGGAGTTGGATATCCCATCTCATGCTATAGGAAGGGTCTCAGGTTGGAATGGGAAGGAGTTGGATATCACATTTCATGTTATAGGAAGGGTCTCAGGATTGGAATGGGAAGGACTTGGATATCATATCTCATGATATAGGAAGGCTCTCAGGTTTGGAAGGGGAAGGAGTTGGATATCACATTTCATGTTAGAGGAAGGATCTCAGGTTTGGTATTAGAGGCCTTGAGATATCACATATCATGCTATAGGAAGGGTCTCAGGATTGGAATGGGAAGGAGTTGGATATCACATCTCAAGCTTTAGGAAGGGTCTCAGGTTTGGTATAAGCATTGAGATAGCACATCTCATGCTATAGGAAGGGTCGCAGGATTGGAATGGGAAGGAGTTGGATATTACATCTCATGTTATAGGAAAGATCTCAGGTTTGGTATTAGAAGCATTGAGACATCACATCTCATGTTATAGGAACGGTCTCAGGATTGGAATGGGAAGAAGTTGGATATCACATCTCATGCTATAGGAAGGGTCTCAGGTTTGGAAGGGGAAGGAGTTGGATATCCAATCTCATGTTATAGGACTGGTCTCAGGTTTGGTATTGGAAGCATTGAGATATCACATCGCATGCTGTAGGAAGGTTCTCAGGTTTGGTATTAGAAGCATTGAGACATCACATCTCATGCTATAGGAAGGGTCTCAGGATTGGAATGGGAAGGAGTTGGATATCACATCTCATGTTATAGGAAAGGTCTCAGGTTGGAATGGGAAGGAGTTGGATATCACATTTCATGTTATAGGAAGGGTCTCAGGATTGGAATGGGAAGGACTTGGATAGCATATCTCATGATATAGGAAGGCTCTCAGGTTTGGAAGGGGAAGGAGTTGGATATCACATTTCATGTTAGAGGAAGGATCTCAGGTTTGGTATTAGAGGCCTTGAGATATCACATATCATGCTATAGGAAGGGTCTCAGGATTGGAATGGGAAGGAGTTGGATATCACATCTCAAGCTTTAGGAAGGGTCTCAGGTTTGGTATAAGCATTGAGATATCACATCTCATGCTATAGGAAGGGTCTCAGGATTGGAATGGGAAGGAGTTGGATATCACATCTCATATTATAGGAAATATCTCAGGTTTGGTATTAGAAGCATTGAGACATCACATCTCATGTTATAGGAAGGGTCTCAGGATTGGAATGGGAAGAAGTTGGATATCACATCTCATGCTATAGGAAGGGTCTCAGGTTTGGTATATGCATTGAGATATCACATCTCATGCTATAGGAAGGGTCTCAGGATTGGAATGGGAAGGAGTTGTATATGACATCTCATGCCATAGGAAGGGTCTCAGGTTTGGTATAAGCATTGAGATATCACATCACATGCTATAGAAAGGGTCTCAGGATTGGAATGGGAAGGACTTGGATATCACATCTCATGCTATAGGCAGGGTCTCAGGTTTGGAAAGGGAAGGAGATGGATATCACATTTCATGTTAGAGATAGGATCTCAGGTTTGGTATTAGAGGCATTGAGATATCACATCTCATGCTATCAGAAGGGTCTCAGGATTGGAATGGGAAGGAGTTGTATATCACATCTAATGCTAAAGGGAGGGTCTCAGGTTTGGAAGGGGAAGGATTTGGAAATCACATCTCATGTTATAGGAAGGGTCTCAGGTTTGGTATTAGAAGCATTGAGATATCACATCTCATGCTATAGGAAGGGTCTCAGGATTGGAATGGGGAGGACTTGGATGTCACATCTCATGCTATAGGGAGGGTCTCAAGTTTGATATTAGAAGCATTGAGATAACAAATCTCATGATATCGGAAGGGTCTCAGGATTGGAATGGGAAGGAGTTGGATATCATATCTCATGATAATGGAAGGGTCTAAGGTTTGGTATTAGAAGCATTGAGATATCAAGTCTCATGGCATAGGTAGGGTCTCAGAATTGGAATGGCAAGGAGTTGGATATCACATCTCAAGCTATAGGAAGAGTCTCAGGATTGGAATGGGAATGAGTTTGATATCACATCTCATGCCATAGTATGGGTCTCAGGTTTGGTAGAAGCATTGGGATATCACATCACATGCTATTGGAAGGGTATCAGTATTGGATTTGGAAGGAGTTGAATATCCCATCTCATGCTATAGTATGGGTCTCAGGTTTGGTAGAAGCATTGGGATATCACATCTCATGCTATTGGAAGGGTATCAGTATTGGATTTGGAAGGAGTTGGATATCCCATCTCATGCTATAGGAAGGGTCTCAGATTTGGTATAAGCATTGAGATATCACATCTCATGCTATAGGAAGGGTCTCAGGATTGGATTGGGAAGGAGTTGTATATGACATCTCAGGCCATAGGAAGGGTCTCAGGATTGGTATAAGCATTGAGATATCACATCTCTGCTATCGGAAGGGTCTCAGGATTGGAATGGGAAGGAGTTGGATATCCCATCTCATGTTATAGGAAGAGTCTCAGGTTTGGTATTAGAAGCATTGAGATATCACATCTCATGCTATAGGAAGGGTCTCAGGATTGGAATGGGGAGGACTTGGATGTCACATCTCATGCTATAGGGAGGGTCTCAAGTTTGATATTAGAAGCATTGAGATAACAAATCTCATGATATCGGAAGGGTCTCAGGATTGGAACGGGAAGGAGTTGGATATCACATCTCATGATAAAGGAAGGGTCTAAGGTTTGGAAGGGGAAAGATTTGGATATCACATCTCATGTTATAGGACGGGTCTCAGGTTTGGTATTAGAAGCATTGAGATATCAAGTCTCATGGCATAGGAAGGGTCTCAGAATTGGAATGGGAAGGAGTTGGATATCACATCTCAAGCTATAGGAAGAGTCTCAGGATTGGAATGGGAAGGAGTTTGATATCACATCTCATGCCATAGTATGGGTCTCAGGTTTGGTAGAAGCATTGGGATATCACATCTCATGCTATTGGAAGGGTATCAGTATTGGATTTGGAAGGAGTTGGATATCCCATCTCATGCTATAGGAAGGGTGCTATAGGAAGGGTCTCAGGTTTGGAATGGGAAGGAGTTGTATATGACATCTCATGCCATAGGAAGGGTCTCAGGTTTGGTATAAGCATTGAGATATCACATCACATGCTATAGGAAGGGTCCCAGGATTGGAATGGAAAGGACTTGGATATCACATCTCATGCTATAGGCAGGGTCTCAGGTTTGGAAAGGGAAGGAGATGGATATCACATTTCATGTTAGAGGTAGGATCTCAGGTTTGGTATTAGAGGCATTGAAATATCACATCTCATGCTATCAGAAGGGTCTCAGGATTGGAATGGGAAGGAGTTGGATATCACATCTCATGCTAAAGGGAGGGTCTCAGGTTTGGAAGGGGAAGGATTTGGAAATCACATCTCATATTATAGGAAGGATCTCAGGTTTGATATTAGAAGCATTGAGATATCACATCTCATGCTATCGGAAGTATCTCAGGTTTGGTATTAGAGGCATTGAGATATCACATCTCATGCTATCAGAAGGGTCTCAGGATTGGAATGGGAAGGAGTTGGATATCACATCTCATGTTATAGGAAGGCTCTCAGGTTTGGAAGGGGAAGGAGTTGGATATCACATTTCATGTTAGAGGAACGATCTCAGGTTTGGTATTAGAGGCCTTGAGATATCACATCTCATGCTATAGGAAGGGTCTCAGTATTGGAATGGGAAGGAGTTGGATATCACATCTCATGTTATAGGAAAGATCTCAGGTTTGGTATTAGAAGCATTGCGACATCACATCTCATGTTATAGGAAGGGTCTCAGGATTGGAATGGGAAGAAGTTGGATATCACATCTCATGCTATAGGAAGGGTCTCAGGTTTGGTATAAGCATTGAGATATCACATCTCATGCTATAGGAAGGGTCTCAGGATTGGAATGGGAAGGAGTTGTATATGACATCTCATGCCATAGGAAGGGTCTCAGGTTTGGTATAAGAATTGAGATATCACATCACATGCTATAGGAAGGGTCTCAGGATTGGAATGGAAAGGACTTGGATATCACATCTCATGCTATAGGCAGGGTCTCAGGTTTGGAAAGGGAAGGAGATGGATATCACATTTCATGTTAGAGGTAGGATCTCAGGTTTGGTATTAGAGGCATTGAAATATCACATCTCATGCTATCAGATGGGTCTCAGGATTGGAATGGGAAGGAGTTTGATATCACATCTCATGCTAAAGGGAGGGTCTCAGGTTTCGAAGGGGAAGGATTTGGAAATCACATCTCATGTTATAGGAAGGATCTCAGGTTTGGTATTAGAAGCATTGAGATATCACATCTCATGCTATCGGAAGTATCTCAGGTTTGGTATTAGAGGCATTGAGATATCACATCTCATGCTATCATAAGGGTCTCAGGATTGGAATGGGAAGGAGTTGGATATCACATCTCATGTTATAGGAAGGATCTCAGGTTTGGTATTAGAAGCATTGAGACATCACATCTCATGCTATAGGAAGGGTGTCAGGATTGGAATGGGAAGGAGTTGGATATCACATCTCATGCTATAGGAAGGGTCTCAGATTTGGTATAAGCATTGAGATATCACATCTCATGCTATAGGAAGGGTCTCAGGATTGGAATGGGAAGGAGTTGTATATGACATCTCAGGCCATAGGAAGGGTCTCAGGTTTGGTAAAAGCATTGAGATATCACATCTCTGCTATCGGAAGGGTCTCAGGATTGGAATGGGAAGGAGTTGGATATCCCATCTCATGTTATAGGAAGGGTCTCAGGTTTGGTATTAGAAGCATTGAGACATCACATCTCATGTTATAGGAAGGGTCTCAGGATTGGAATGGGAAGAAGTTGGATATCACATCTCATGCTATAGGAAGGGTCTCAGGTTTGGTATAAGCATTGAGATATCACATCTCATGCTATAGGAAGGGTCTCAGGATTGGAATGGGAAGGAGTTGTATATGACATCTCATGCCATAGGAAGGGTCTCTGGTTTGGTATAAGCATTGAGATATCACATCACATGCTATAGGAAGGGTCTCAGGATTGGAATGGGAAGGACTTGGATATCACATCTCATGCTATAGGCAGGGTCTCAGGTTTGGAAAGGGAAGGAGATGGATATCACATTTCATGTTAGAGGTAGGATCTCAGGTTTGGTATTAGAGGCATTGAAATATCACATCTCATGCTATCAGAAGGGTCTCAGGATTGGAATGGGAAGGAGTTGGATATCACATCTCATGCTAAAGGGAGGGTCTCAGGTTTGGAAGTGGAAGGATTTGGAAATCACATCTCATGTTATAGGAAGGATCTCAGGTTTGGTATTAGAAGCATTGAGATATCACATCTCATGCTATCAGAAGTATCTCAGGTTTGGTATTAGAGGCATTGAGATATCACATCTCATGCTATCATAAGGGTCTCAGGATTGGAATGGGAAGGAGTTGGATATCACATCTCATGTTATAGGAAGGATCTCAGGTTTGGTATTAGAAGAATTGAGACATCACATCTCATGCTATAGGAAGGGTCTCAGGATTGGAATGGGAAGAAGTTGGATATCACATCTCATGCTATAGGAAGGGTCTCAGATTTGGTATAAGCATTGAGATATCACATCTAATGCTATAGGAAGGGTCTCAGGATTGGAATGGGAAGGAGTTGCATATGACATCTCAGGCCATAGGAAGGGTCTCAGGTTTGGTATAAGCATTGAGATATCACATCTCTGCTATCGGAAGGGTCTCAGGATTGGAATGGGAAGGAGTTGGATATCCCAAATCATGTTATAGGAAGGGTCTCAGGTTTGGTATTAGAAGCATTGAGATATCACATCTCATGCTATAGGAAGGGTCTCAGGATTTTAATGGGGAGGACTTGGCTGTCACATCTCATGTTATAGGAAGGCTCTCAGGTTTGGAAGGGGAAGGAGTTGGATATCACATTTCATGTTAGAGGAACGATCTCAGGTTTGGTATTAGAGGCCTTGAGATATCACATCTCATGCTATAGGAAGGGTCTCAGGATTGGAATGGGAAGGAGTTGGATATCACATCTCAAGCTATAGGAACGGTCTCAGGTTTGGTATAAGCATTGTGATATCAAATCTCATGCTATAGGAAGGGTCTCAGGATTGGAATGGGAAGGAGTTGGATATCACATCTCATGTTATAGGAAAGATCTCAGGTTTGGTATTAGAAGCATTGCGACATCACATCTCATGTTATAGGAAGGGTCTCAGGATTGGAATGGGAAGAAGTTGGATATCACATCTCATGCTATAGGAAGGGTCTCAGGTTTGGTATAAGCATTGAGATATCACATCTCATGCTATAGGAAGGGTCTCAGGATTGGAATGGGAAGGAGTCGTATATGACATCTCATGCCATAGGAAGGGTCTCAGGTTTGGTATAAGCATTGAGATATCACATCACATGCTATAGGAAGGGTCTCAGGATTGGAATGGAAAGGACTTGGATATCACATCTCATGCTATAGGCAGGGTCTCAGGTTTGGAAAGGGAAGGAGATGGATATCACATTTCATGTTAGAGGTAGGATCTCAGGTTTGGTATTAGAGGCATTGAAATATCACATCTCATGCTATCAGATGGGTCTCAGGATTGGAATGGGAAGGAGTTGGATATCACATCTCATGCTAAAGGGAGGGTCTCAGGTTTGGAAGCGGAAGGATTTGGAAATCACATCTCATGTTATAGGAAGGATCTCAGGTTTGGTATTAGAAGCATTGAGATATCACATCTCATGCTATCGGAAGTATCTCAGGTTTGGTATTAGAGGCATTGAGATATCACATCTCATGCTATCATAAGGGTCTCAGGATTGGAATGGGAAGGAGTTGGATATCACATCTCATGTTATAGGAAGGATCTCAGGTTTGGTATTAGAAGCATTGAGACATCACATCTCATGCTATAGGAAGGGTCTCAGGATTGGAATGGGAAGGCGTTGGATATCACATCTCATGCTATAGGAAGGGTCTCAGATTTGGTATAAGCATTGAGATATCACATCACATGCTATAGGAAGGGTCTCAGGATTGGAATGGGAAGGACTTGGATATCACATTTCATGCTATAGGCAGGGTCTCAGGTTTGGAAAGGGAAGGAGATGGATATCACATTTCATGTTAGAGGTAGGATCTCAGGTTTGGTATTAAAGGCATTGAAATATCACATCTCATGCTATCAGAAGGGTCTCAGGATTGGAATGGGAAGGAGTTGGATATCACATCTCATGCTAAAGGGAGGGTCTCAGGTTTGGAAGTGGAAGGATTTGGAAATCACATCTCATGTTATAGGAAGGATCTCAGGTTTGGTATTAGAAGCATTGAGATATCACATCTCATGCTATCAGAAGTATCTCAGGTTTGGTGTTAGAGGCATTGAGATATCACATCTCATGCTATCATAAGGGTCTCAGGATTGGAATGGGAAGGAGTTGGATATCACATCTCATGTTATAGGAAGGATCTCAGGTTTGGTATTAGAAGAATTGAGACATCACATCTCATGCTATAGGAAGGGTCTCAGGATTGGAATGGTAAGAAGTTGGATATCACATCTCATGCTATAGGAAGGGTCTCAGATTTGGTATAAGCATTGAGATATCACATCTAATGCTATAGGAAGGGTCTCAGGATTGGAATGGGAAGGAGTTGCATATGACATCTCAGGCCATAGGAAGGGTCTCAGGTTTGGTATAAGCATTGAGATATCACATCTCTGCTATCGGAAGGGTCTCAGGATTGGAATGGGAAGGAGTTGGATATCCCAAATCATGTTATAGGAAGGGTCTCAGGTTTGGTATTAGAAGCATTGAGATATCATATCTCATGCTATAGGAAGGGTCTCAGGATTGGAATGGGGAGGACTTGGATGTCACATCTGATGTTATAGGGAGGGTCTCAAGTTTGATATTAGAAGCATTGAGATAACAAATCTCATGATATCGGAAGGGTCTCAGGATTGGAATGGGAAGGAATTGGATATCACATCTCATGATAAAGGAAGGGTCTAAGGTTTGGAACTGGAAATATTTGGATATCACATCTCATGTTATAGGACGGGTCTCAGGTTTGGTATTAGAAGCATTGAGATATCAAGTCTCATGGTATAGGAAGGGTCTCAGAATTGGAATGGGAAGGAGTTGGATATCACATCTCAAGCTATAGGTAGGGTCTCAGGATTGGAATGGGAAGGAGTTTGATATCACATCTCATGCCATAGTATGGGTCTCAGGTTTGGTAGAAGCATTGGGATATCACATCTCATGCTATCGGAAGGGTATCAGTATTGGATTTGGAAGGAGTTGGATATCTCATCTCATGCTATAGGAAGGGTCTCAGGTTGGAATGGGAAGGAATTGGATATCACATTTCATGTTATAGGAAGGCTCTCAGGTTTGGAAGGGGAAGGAGTTGGATATCACATTTCATGTCAGAGGAAGGATCTCAGGTTTGGTATTAGAGGCCTTGAGATATCACACCTCATGCTATAGGAAGGGTCTCAGGATTGGAATGGGAAGGAGTTGGATATCACATCTCAAGCTATAGGAAGGGTCTCAGGTTTGGTATAAGCATTGAGATATCACATCTCATGCTATAGGAAGGGTCTCAGGATTGGAATGTGAAGGAGTTGGATATCACATCTCATGTTATAGGAAAGATCTCAGGTTTGGTATTAGAAGCATTGAGACATCACATCTCATGTTATAGGAAGGGTCTCAGGATTGGAATGGGAAGAAGTTGGGTATCACATCTCATGCTATAGGAAGAGTCTCAGGTTTGGAAGGGGAAGGAGTTGAATATCCAATCTCATGTTATAGGACTGGTCTCGGGTTTGGTATTAGAAGCATTGAGATATCACATCGCATGCTGTAGGAAGGTTCTCAGGTTTGGAATGGGGAGGAATTGGATATCACATCTCATGTTCATAGGAAGGATCTCAGGTTTGGTATTAGAAGCATTGAGATATCACATCTCATGCTATAGGAATGGTCTCAGGATTGGAATGGGAAGGAGTTGGATATTACACTCTTGCTATAGGAAGGGTCTCATGTTTGGAATGGGAAGGAGTTGGATATCACATATGCTATAGGAAGGGTCTCAGGTTTTACCGGGAAGGAGTTGGATATCACATCTCATGTTATAGGAAAGGTCTCAGGTTTGGTATAAGCATTGAGATATCACATCTCTGTTATCGGAAGTGTCTCAGGATTGCAATGGGAAGGAGTTGGATATCCCATCTCATGTTATAGGACGGGTCTCAGGTTTGTTATTAGAATCATTGAGATATCACATCACATGCTATAGGAAGGGTCTCAGGATTGGAATGGGAAGGACTTGGATATCACATCTCATGCTATAGGCAGGGTCTCAGGTTTGGAAAGGGAAGGAGATGGATATCACATTTCATGTTAGAGGTAGGATCTCAGGTTTGGTATTAGAGGCATTGAAATATCACATCTCATGCTATCAGAAGGGTCACAGGATTGGGATGGGAAGGAGTTGGATATCAGATCTCATGCTAAAGGGAGGGTCTCAGGTTTGGAAGTGGAAGGATTTGGAAATCACATCTCATGTTATAGGAAGGATCTCAGGTTTGGTATTAGAAGCATTGAGATATCACATCTCATGCTATCAGAAGTATCTCAGGTTTGGTATTAGAGGCATTGAGATATCACATCTCATGCTATCATAAGGGTCTCGGGATTGGAATGGGAAGGAGTTGGATATCACATCTCATGTTATAGGAAGGATCTCAGGTTTGGTATTAGAAGAATTGAGACATCACATCTCATGCTATAGGAAGGGTCTCAGGATTGGAATGGGAAGAAGTTGGATATCACATCTCATGCTATAGGAAGGGTCTCAGATTTGGTATAAGCATTGAGATATCACATCTAATGCTATAGGAAGGGTCTCAGGATTGGAATGGGAAGGAGTTGCATATGACATCTCAGGCCATAGGAAGGGTCTCAGGTTTGGTATAAGCATTGAGATATCACATCTCTGCTATCGGAAGGGTCTCAGGATTGGAATGGGAAGGAATTGGATATCCCAAATCATGTTATAGGAAGGGTCTCAGGTTTGGTATTAGAAGCATTGAGATATCACATCTCATGCTATAGGAAGGGTCTCAGGATTGGAATGGGGAGGACTTGGATGTCACATCTCATGTTATAGGAAGGCTCTCAGGTTTGGAAGGGGAAGGAGTTGGATATCACATTTCATGTTAGAGGAACGATCTCAGGTTTGGTATTAGAGGCCTTGAGATATCACATCTCATGCTATAGGAAGGGTCTCAGGATTGGAATGGGAAGGAGTTGGATATCACATCTCAAGCTATAGGAACGGTCTCAGGTTTGGTATAAGCATTGTGATATCACATCTCATGCTATAGGAAGGGTCTCAGGATTGGAATGGGAAGGAGTTGGATATCACATCTCATGTTATAGGAAAGATCTCAGGTTTGGTATTAGAAGCATTGCAACATCACATCTCATGTTATAGGAAGGGTCTCAGGATTGGAATGGGAAGAAGTTGGATATCACATCTCATGCTATAGGAAGGGTCTCAGGTTTGGTATAAGCATTGAGATATCACATCTCATGCTATAGGAAGGGTCTCAGGATTGGAATGGGAAGGAGTTGTATATGACATCTCATGCCATAGGAAGGGTCTCAGGTTTGGTATAAGCATTGAGATATCACATCACATGCTATAGGAAGGGTCTCAGGATTGGAATGGAAAGGACTTGGATATCACATCTCATGCTATAGGCAGGGTCTCAGGTTTGGAAAGGGAAGGAGATGGATATCACATTTCATGTTAGAGGTAGGATCTCAGGTTTGGTATTAGAGGCATTGAAATATCACATCTCATGCTATCAGATGGGTCTCAGGATTGGAATGGGAAGGAGTTGGATATCACATCTCATGCTAAAGGGAGGGTCTCAGGTTTGGAAGGGGAAGGATTTGGAAATCACATCTCATGTTATAGGAAGGATCTCAGGTTTGGTATTAGAAGCATTGAGATATCACATCTCATGCTATCGGAAGTATCTCAGGTTTGGTATTAGAGGCATTGAGATATCACATCTCATGCTATCATAAGGGTCTCAGGATTGGAATGGGAAGGAGTTGGATATCACATCTCATGTTATAGGAAGGATCTCAGGTTTGGTATTAGAAGCATTGAGACATCACATCTCATGCTATAGGAAGGGTCTCAGGATTGGAATGGGAAGGAGTTGGATATCACATCTCATGCTATAGGAAGGGTCTCAGATTTGGTATAAGCATTGAGATATCACATCACATGCTATAGGAAGGGTCTCAGGATTGGAATGGGAAGGACTTGGATATCACATTTCATGCTATAGGCAGGGTCTCAGGTTTGGAAAGGGAAGGAGATGGATATCACATTTCATGTTAGAGGTAGGATCTCAGGTTTGATATTAGAGGCATTGAAATATCACATCTCATGCTATCAGAAGGGTCTCAGGATTGGAATGGGAAGGAGTTGGATATCACATCTCATGCTAAAGGGAGGGTCTCAGGTTTGGAAGTGGAAGGATTTGGAAATCACATCTCATGTTATAGGAAGGATCTCAGGTTTGGTATTAGAAGCATTGAGATATCACATCTCATGCTATCAGAAGTATCTCAGGTTTGGTGTTAGAGGCATTGAGATATCACATCTCATGCTATCATAAGGGTCTCAGGATTGGAATGGGAAGGAGTTGGATATCACATCTCATGTTATAGGAAGGATCTCAGGTTTGGTATTAGAAGAATTGAGACATCACATCTCATGCTATAGGAAGGGTCTCAGGATTGGAATGGGAAGAAGTTGGATATCACATCTCATGCTATAGGAAGGGTCTCAGATTTGGTATAAGCATTGAGATATCACATCTAATGCTATAGGAAGGGTCTCAGGATTGGAATGGGAAGGAGTTGCATATGACATCTCAGGCCATAGGAAGGGTCTCAGGTTTGGTATAAGCATTGAGATATCACATCTCTGCTATCGGAAGGGTCTCAGGATTGGAATGGGAAGGAGTTGGATATCCCAAATCATGTTATAGGAAGGGTCTCAGGTTTGGTATTAGAAGCATTGAGATATCACATCTCATGCTATAGGAAGGGTCTCAGGATTGGAATGGGGAGGATTTGGATGTCACATCTGATGTTATAGGGAGGGTCTCAAGTTTGGAAGGGGAAGGAGTTGGATATCACATCTCTTGCTATAGGAAGGGTCTCAGGATTGGTATTAGAAGCATTGAGATATCACATCTCATGCTATAGGAAGGGTCTCAGGATTGGAATGGGGAGGACTTGGATGCCACATCTCATGTTATAGGAAGGCTCTCAGGTTTGGAAGGGGAAGGAGTTGGATATCACATTTCATGTTAGAGGAACGATCTCAGGTTTGGTATTAGAGGCCTTGAGATATCACATCTCATGCTATAGGAAGGGTCTCAGGATTAGAATGGGAAGGAGTTGGATATCACATCTCAAGCTATAGGAACGGTCTCAGGTTTGGTATAAGCATTGTGATATCACATCTCATGCTATAGGTAGGCTCTCAGGTTTGGAAAGGGAAGGAGTTGGATATCACTTTTCACGTTAGAGGAAGGATCTCAGGTTTGGTATTAGAGGCATTGAGATATCACATCTCATGCTATAGGAAGGGTCTCAGGTTTGGTATAAGCATTGAGATATCACATCTCATGCTATAGGAAGGGTCTCAGGTTTGGAATGGGAAGGAGTTGTATATGACATTTCATGCCATAGGAAGGGTCTCAGGTTTGGTATAAGCATTGAGATATCACATCACATGCTATAGGAAAGGTCTCAGGATTGGAATGGAAAGGACTTGGATATCACATCTCATGCTATAGGCAGGGTCTCAGGTTTGGAAAGGGAAGGAGATGGATATCACATTTCATGTTAGAGGTAGGATCTCAGGTTTGGTATTAGAGGCATTGAAATATCACATCTCATGCTATCAGAAGGGTCTCAGGATTGGAATGGGAAGGAGTTGGATATCACATCTCATGCTAAAGGGAGGGTCTCAGGTTTGGAAGGGGAAGGATTTGGAAATCACATCTCATGTTATAGGAAGGATCTCAGGTTTGGTATTAGAAGCATTGAGATATCACATCTCATGCTATCGGAAGTATCTCAGGTTTGGTATTAGAGGCATTGAGATATCACATCTCATGCTATCATAAGGGTCTCAGGATTGGAATGGGAAGGAGTTGGATATCACATCTCATGTTATAGGAAGGCTCTCAGGTTTGGAAGGGGAAGGAGTTGGATATCACATTTCATGTTAGAGGAACGATCTCAGGTTTGGTATTAGAGGCCTTGAGATATCACATCTCATGCTATAGGAAGGGTCTCAGGATTGGAATGGGAAGGAGTTGGATATCACATCTCAAGCTATAGGAACGGTCTCAGGTTTGGTATAAGCATTGTGATATCACATCTCATGCTATAGGAAGGGTCTCAGGATTGGAATGGGAAGGAGTTGGATATCACATCTCATGTTATAGGAAAGATCTCAGGTTTGGTATTAGAAGCATTGCGACATCACATCTCATGTTATAGGAAGGGTCTCAGGATTGGAATGGGAAGAAGTTGGATATCACATCTCATGCTATAGGAAGGGTCTCAGGTTTGGTATAAGCATTGAGATATCACATCTCATGCTATAGGAAGGGTCTCAGGATTGGAATGGGAAGGAGTTGTATATGACATCTCATGCCATAGGAAGGGTCTCAGGTTTGGTATAAGAATTGAGATATCACATCACATGCTATAGGAAGGGTCTCAGGATTGGAATGGAAAGTACTTGGATATCACATCTCATGCTATAGGCAGGGTCTCGGGTTTGGAAAGGGAAGGAGATGGATATCACATTTCATGTTAGAGGTAGGATCTCAGGTTTGGTATTAGAGGCATTGAAATATCACATCTCATGCTATCAGATGGGTCTCAGGATTGGAATGGGAAGGAGTTTGATATCACATCTCATGCTAAAGGGAGGGTCTCAGGTTTGGAAGGGGAAGGATTTGGAAATCACATCTCAGGCCATAGGAAGGGTCTCAGGTTTGGTATAAGCATTGAGATATCACATCTCTGCTATCGGAAGGGTCTCAGGATTGGAATGGGAAGGAGTTGGATATCCCAAATCATGTTATAGGAAGGGTCTCAGGTTTGGTATTAGAAGCATTGAGATATCACATCTCATGCTATAGGAAGGGTCTCAGGATTGGAATGGGGAGGATTTGGATGTCACATCTGATGTTATAGGGAGGGTCTCAAGTTTGGAAGGGGAAGGAGTTGGATATCACATCTCTTGCTATAGGAAGGGTCTCAGGATTGGTATTAGAAGCATTGAGATATCACATCTCATGCTATAGGAAGGGTCTCAGGATTGGAATGGGGAGGACTTGGATGCCACATCTCATGTTATAGGAAGGCTCTCAGGTTTGGAAGGGGAAGGAGTTGGATATCACATTTCATGTTAGAGGAACGATCTCAGGTTTGGTATTAGAGGCCTTGAGATATCACATCTCATGCTATAGGAAGGGTCTCAGGATTAGAATGGGAAGGAGTTGGATATCACATCTCAAGCTATAGGAACGGTCTCAGGTTTGGTATAAGCATTGTGATATCACATCTCATGCTATAGGTAGGCTCTCAGGTTTGGAAAGGGAAGGAGTTGGATATCACTTTTCACGTTAGAGGAAGGATCTCAGGTTTGGTATTAGAGGCATTGAGATATCACATCTCATGCTATAGGAAGGGTCTCAGGTTTGGTATAAGCATTGAGATATCACATCTCATGCTATAGGAAGGGTCTCAGGTTTGGAATGGGAAGGAGTTGTATATGACATTTCATGCCATAGGAAGGGTCTCAGGTTTGGTATAAGCATTGAGATATCACATCACATGCTATAGGAAAGGTCTCAGGATTGGAATGGAAAGGACTTGGATATCACATCTCATGCTATAGGCAGGGTCTCAGGTTTGGAAAGGGAAGGAGATGGATATCACATTTCATGTTAGAGGTAGGATCTCAGGTTTGGTATTAGAGGCATTGAAATATCACATCTCATGCTATCAGAAGGGTCTCAGGATTGGAATGGGAAGGAGTTGGATATCACATCTCATGCTACAGGGAGGGTCTCAGGTTTGGAAGGGGAAGGATTTGGAAATCACATCTCATGTTATAGGAAGGATCTCAGGTTTGGTATTAGAAGCATTGAGATATCACATCTCATGCTATCGGAAGTATCTCAGGTTTGGTATTAGAGGCATTGAGATATCACATCTCATGCTATCATAAGGGTCTCAGGATTGGAATGGGAAGGAGTTGGATATCACATCTCATGTTATAGGAAGGCTCTCAGGTTTGGAAGGGGAAGGAGTTGGATATCACATTTCATGTTAGAGGAACGATCTCAGGTTTGGTATTAGAGGCCTTGAGATATCACATCTCATGCTATAGGAAGGGTCTCAGGATTGGAATGGGAAGGAGTTGGATATCACATCTCAAGCTATAGGAACGGTCTCAGGTTTGGTATAAGCATTGTGATATCACATCTCATGCTATAGGAAGGGTCTCAGGATTGGAATGGGAAGGAGTTGGATATCACATCTCATGTTATAGGAAAGATCTCAGGTTTGGTATTAGAAGCATTGCGACATCACATCTCATGTTATAGGAAGGGTCTCAGGATTGGAATGGGAAGAAGTTGGATATCACATCTCATGCTATAGGAAGGGTCTCAGGTTTGGTATAAGCATTGAGATATCACATCTCATGCTATAGGAAGGGTCTCAGGATTGGAATGGGAAGGAGTTGTATATGACATCTCATGCCATAGGAAGGGTCTCAGGTTTGGTATAAGAATTGAGATATCACATCACATGCTATAGGAAGGGTCTCAGGATTGGAATCGAAAGTACTTGGATATCACATCTCATGCTATAGGCAGGGTCTCAGGTTTGGAAAGGGAAGGAGATGGATATCACATTTCATGTTAGAGGTAGGATCTCAGGTTTGGTATTAGAGGCATTGAAATATCACATCTCATGCTATCAGATGGGTCTCAGGATTGGAATGGGAAGGAGTTTGATATCACATCTCATGCTAAAGGGAGGGTCTCAGGTTTGGAAGGGGAAGGATTTGGAAATCACATCTCATGTTATAGGAAGGATCTCAGGTTTGGTATTAGAAGCATTGAGATATCACATCTCATGCTATCGGAAGTATCTCAGGTTTGGTATTAGAGGCATTGAGATATCACATCTCATGCTATCATAAGGGTCTCAGGATTGGAATGGGAAGGAGTTGGATATCACATCTCATGTTATAGGAAGGATCTCAGGTTTGGTATTAGAAGCATTGAGACATCACATCTCATGCTATAGGAAGGGTGTCAGGATTGGAATGGGAAGAAGTTGGATATCACATCTCATGTTATAGGAAAGATCTCAGGTTTGGTATTAGAAGCATTGAGACATCACATCTCATGTTATAGGAAGGGTCTCAGGATTGGAATGGGAAGAAGTTGGATATCACATCTCATGCTATAGGAAGAGTCTCAGGTTTGGAAGGGGAAGGAGTTGGATATCCAATCTCATGTTATAGGACTGGTCTCGGGTTTGGTATTAGAAGCATTGAGATATCACATCGCATGCTGTAGGAAGGTTCTCAGGTTTGGAATGGGGAGGAATTGGATATCACATCTCATGTTCATAGGAAGGATCTCAGGTTTGGTATTAGAAGCATTGAGATATCACATCTCATGCTATAGAAATGGTCTCAGGATTGGAATGGGAAGGAGTTGGATATTACACTCTTGCTATAGGAAGGGTCTCATGTTTGGAATGGGAAGGAGTTGGATATCACATATGCTATAGGAAGGGTCTCAGGTTTGGACCGGGAAGGAGTTGGATATCACATCTCATGTTATAGGAAGGGTCTCAGGTTTGGTATAAGCATTGAGATATCACATCTCTGTTATCGGAAGTGTCTCAGGATTGCAATGGGAAGGAGTTGGATATCCCATCTCATGTTATAGGACGGGTCTCAGGTTTGTTATTAGAATCATTGAGATATCACATCACATGCTATAGGAAGGGTCTCAGGATTGGAATGGGAAGGACTTGGATATCACATCTCATGCTATAGGCAGGGTCTCAGGTTTGGAAAGGGAAGGAGATGGATATCACATTTCATGTTAGAGGTAGGATCTCAGGTTTGGTATTAGAGGCATTGAAATATCACATCTCATGCTATCAGAAGGGTCTCAGGATTGGAATGGGAAGGAGTTGGATATCACATCTCATGCTAAAGGGAGGGTCTCAGGTTTGGAAGTGGAAGGATTTGGAAATCACATCTCATGTTATAGGAAGGATCTCAGGTTTGGTATTAGAAGCATTGAGATATCACATCTCATGCTATCAGAAGTATCACAGGTTTGGTATTAGAGGCATTGAGATATCACATCTCATGCTATCATAAGGGTCTCAGGATTGGAATGGGAAGGAGTTGGATATCACATCTCATGTTATAGGAAGGATCTCAGGTTTGGTATTAGAAGAATTGAGACATCACATCTCATGCTATAGGAAGGGTCTCAGGATTGGAATGGGAAGAAGTTGGATATCACATCTCATGCTATAGGAAGGGTCTCAGATTTGGTATAAGCATTGAGATATCACATCTAATGCTATAGGAAGGGTCTCAGGATTTAAATGGGAAGGAGTTGCATATGACATCTCAGGCCATAGGAAGGGTCTCAGGTTTGGTATAAGCATTGAGATATCACATCTCTGCTATCGGAAGGGTCTCAGGATTGGAATGGGAAGGAGTTGGATATCCCAAATCATGTTATAGGAAGGGTCTCAGGTTTGGTATTAGAAGCATTGAGATATCACATCTCATGCTATAGGAAGGGTCTCAGGATTGGAATGGGGAGGATTTGGATGTCACATCTGATGTTATAGGGAGGGTCTCAAGTTTGGAAGGGGAAGGAGTTGGATATCACATCTCTTGCTATAGGAAGGGTCTCAGGATTGGTATTAGAAGCATTGAGATATCACATCTCATGCTATAGGAAGGGTCTCAGGATTGGAATGGGGAGGACTTGGATGCCACATCTCATGTTATAGGAAGGCTCTCAGGTTTGGAAGGGGAAGGAGTTGGATATCACATTTCATGTTAGAGGAACGATCTCAGGTTTGGTATTAGAGGCCTTGAGATATCACATCTCATGCTATAGGAAGGGTCTCAGGATTAGAATGGGAAGGAGTTGGATATCACATCTCAAGCTATAGGAACGGTCTCAGGTTTGGTATAAGCATTGTGATATCACATCTCATGCTACAGGTAGGCTCTCAGGTTTGGAAAGGGAAGGAGTTGGATATCACTTTTCACGTTAGAGGAATGATCTCAGGTTTGGTATTAGAGGCATTGAGATATCACATCTCATGCTATAGGAAGGGTCTCAGGATTAGAATGGGAAGGAGTTGGATATCACATCTCATGCTATAGGAAGGGTCTCGGGTTTGGTATAAGCATTGAGATATCACATCTCATGCTATAGGAAGGGTCTCAGGTTTGGAATGGGAAGGAGTTGTATATGACATTTCATGCCATAGGAAGGGTCTCAGGTTTGGTATAAGCATTGAGATATCACATCACATGCTATAGGAAAGGTCTCAGGATTGGAATGGAAAGGACTTGGATATCACATCTCATGCTATAGGCAGGGTCTCAGGTTTGGAAAGGGAAGGAGATGGATATCACATTTCATGTTAGAGGTAGGATCTCAGGTTTGGTATTAGAGGCATTGAAATATCACATCTCATGCTATCAGAAGGGTCTCAGGATTGGAATGGGAAGGAGTTGGATATCACATCTCATGCTAAAGGGAGGGTCTCAGGTTTGGAAGGGGAAGGATTTGGAAATCACATCTCATGTTATAGGAAGGATCTCAGGTTTGGTATTAGAAGCATTGAGATATCACATCTCATGCTATCGGAAGTATCTCAGGTTTGGTATTAGAGGCATTGAGATATCACATCTCATGCTATCATAAGGGTCTCAGGATTGGAATGGGAAGGAGTTGGATATCACATCTCATGTTATAGGAAGGCTCTCAGGTTTGGAAGGGGAAGGAGTTGGATATCACATTTCATGTTAGAGGAACGATCTCAGGTTTGGTATTAGAGGCCTTGAGATATCACATCTCATGCTATAGGAAGGGTCTCAGGATTGGAATGGGAAGGAGTTGGATATCACATCTCAAGCTATAGGAACGGTCTCAGGTTTGGTATAAGCATTGTGATATCACATCTCATGCTATAGGAAGGGTCTCAGGATTGGAATGGGAAGGAGTTGGATATCACATCTCATGTTATAGGAAAGATCTCAGGTTTGGTATTAGAAGCATTGCGACATCACATCTCATGTTATAGGAAGGGTCTCAGGATTGGAATGGGAAGAAGTTGGATATCACATCTCATGCTATAGGAAGGGTCTCAGGTTTGGTATAAGCATTGAGATATCACATCTCATGCTATAGGAAGGGTCTCAGGATTGGAATGGGAAGGAGTTGTATATGACATCTCATGCCATAGGAAGGGTCTCAGGTTTGGTATAAGAATTGAGATATCACATCACATGCTATAGGAAGGGTCTCAGGATTGGAATGGAAAGTACTTGGATATCACATCTCATGCTATAGGCAGGGTCTCAGGTTTGGAAAGGGAAGGAGATGGATATCACATTTCATGTTAGAGGTAGGATCTCAGGTTTGGTATTAGAGGCATTGAAATATCACATCTCATGCTATCAGATGGGTCTCAGGATTGGAATGGGAAGGAGTTTGATATCACATCTCATGCTAAAGGGAGGGTCTCAGGTTTGGAAGGGGAAGGATTTGGAAATCACATCTCATGTTATAGGAAGGATCTCAGGTTTGGTATTAGAAGCATTGAGATATCACATCTCATGCTATCGGAAGTATCTCAGGTTTGGTATTAGAGGCATTGAGATATCACATCTCATGCTATCATAAGGGTCTCAGGATTGGAATGGGAAGGAGTTGGATATCACATCTCATGTTATAGGAAGGATCTCAGGTTTGGTATTAGAAGCATTGAGACATCACATCTCATGCTATAGGAAGGGTGTCAGGATTGGAATGGGAAGAAGTTGGATATCACATCTCATGTTATAGGAAAGATCTCAGGTTTGGTATTAGAAGCATTGAGACATCACATCTCATGTTATAGGAAGGGTCTCAGGATTGGAATGGGAAGAAGTTGGATATCACATCTCATGCTATAGGAAGAGTCTCAGGTTTGGAAGGGGAAGGAGTTGGATATCCAATCTCATGTTATAGGACTGGTCTCGGGTTTGGTATTAGAAGCATTGAGATATCACATCGCATGCTGTAGGAAGGTTCTCAGGTTTGGAATGGGGAGGAATTGGATATCACATCTCATGTTCATAGGAAGGATCTCAGGTTTGGTATTAGAAGCATTGAGATATCACATCTCATGCTATAGAAATGGTCTCAGGATTGGAATGGGAAGGAGTTGGATATTACACTCTTGCTATAGGAAGGGTCTCATGTTTGGAATGGGAAGGAGTTGGATATCACATATGCTATAGGAAGGGTCTCAGGTTTGGACCGGGAAGGAGTTGGATATCACATCTCATGTTATAGGAAGGGTCTCAGGTTTGGTATAAGCATTGAGATATCACATCTCTGTTATCGGAAGTGTCTCAGGATTGCAATGGGAAGGAGTTGGATATCCCATCTCATGTTATAGGACGGGTCTCAGGTTTGTTATTAGAATCATTGAGATATCACATCACATGCTATAGGAAGGGTCTCAGGATTGGAATGGGAAGGACTTGGATATCACATCTCATGCTATAGGCAGGGTCTCAGGTTTGGAAAGGGAAGGAGATGGATATCACATTTCATGTTAGAGGTAGGATCTCAGGTTTGGTATTAGAGGCATTGAAATATCACATCTCATGCTATCAGAAGGGTCTCAGGATTGGAATGGGAAGGAGTTGGATATCACATCTCATGCTAAAGGGAGGGTCTCAGGTTTGGAAGTGGAAGGATTTGGAAATCACATCTCATGTTATAGGAAGGATCTCAGGTTTGGTATTAGAAGCATTGAGATATCACATCTCATGCTATCAGAAGTATCTCAGGTTTGGTATTAGAGGCATTGAGATATCACATCTCATGCTATCATAAGGGTCTCAGGATTGGAATGGGAAGGAGTTGGATATCACATCTCATGTTATAGGAAGGATCTCAGGTTTGGTATTAGAAGAATTGAGACATCACATCTCATGCTATAGGAAGGGTCTCAGGATTGGAATGGGAAGAAGTTGGATATCACATCTCATGCTATAGGAAGGGTCTCAGATTTGGTATAAGCATTGAGATATCACATCTAATGCTATAGGAAGGGTCTCAGGATTGGAATGGGAAGGAGTTGCATATGACATCTCAGGCCATAGGAAGGGTCTCAGGTTTGGTATAAGCATTGAGATATCACATCTCTGCTATCGGAAGGGTCTCAGGATTGGAATGGGAAGGAGTTGGATATCCCAAATCATGTTATAGGAAGGGTCTCAGGTTTGGTATTAGAAGCATTGAGATATCACATCTCATGCTATAGGAAGGGTCTCAGGATTGGAATGGGGAGGACTTGGATGTCACATCTCATGTTATAGGAAGGCTCTCAGGTTTGGAAGGGGAAGGAGTTGGATATCACATTTCATGTTAGAGGAACGATCTCAGGTTTGGTATTAGAGGCCTTGAGATATCACATCTCATGCTATAGGAAGGGTCTCAGGATTGGAATGGGAAGGAGTTGGATATCACATCTCAAGCTATAGGAACGGTCTCAGGTTTGGTATAAGCATTGTGATATCACATCTCATGCTATAGGAAGGGTCTCAGGATTGGAATGGGAAGGAGTTGGATATCACATCTCATGTTATAGGAAAGATCTCAGGTTTGGTATTAGAAGCATTGCGACATCACATCTCATGTTATAGGAAGGGTCTCAGGATTGGAATGGGAAGAAGTTGGATATCACATCTCATGCTATAGGAAGGGTCTCAGGTTTGGTATAAGCATTGAGATATCACATCTCATGCTATAGGAAGGGTCTCAGGATTGGAATGGGAAGGAGTTGTATATGACATCTCATGCCATAGGAAGGGTCTCAGGTTTGGTATAAGCATTGAGACCTCACATCTCATGCTATAGGAAGGGTCTCAGGATTGGAATGGGAAGGACTTGGATATCACATTTCATGCTATAGGCAGGGTCTCAGGTTTGGAAAGGGAAGGAGATGGATATCACATTTCATGTTAGAGGTAGGATCTCAGGTTTGATATTAGAGGCATTGAAATATCACATCTCATGCTATCAGAAGGGTCTCAGGATTGGAATGGGAAGGAGTTGGATATCACATCTCATGCTAAAGGGAGGGTCTCAGGTTTGGAAGTGGAAGGATTTGGAAATCACATCTCATGTTATAGGAAGGATCTCAGGTTTGGTATTAGAAGCATTGAGATATCACATCTCATGCTCTCAGAAGTATCTCAGGTTTGGTGTTAGAGGCATTGAGATATCACATCTCATGCTATCATAAGGGTCTCAGGATTGGAATGGGAAGGAGTTGGATATCACATCTCATGTTATAGGAAGGATCTCAGGTTTGGTATTAGAAGAATTGAGACATCACATCTCATGCTATAGGAAGGGTCTCAGGATTGGAATGGGAAGAAGTTGGATATCACATCTCATGCTATAGGAAGGGTCTCAGATTTGGTATAAGCATTGAGATATCACATCTAATGCTATAGGAAGGGTCTCAGGATTGGAATGGGAAGGAGTTGCATATGACATCTCAGGCCATAGGAAGGGTCTCAGGTTTGGTATAAGCATTGAGATATCACATCTCTGCTATCGGAAGGGTCTCAGGATTGGAATGGGAAGGAGTTGGATATCCCAAATCATGTTAGAGGAAGGGTCTCAGGTTTGGTATTAGAAGCATTGAGATATCACATCTCATGCTATAGGAAGGGTCTCAGGATTGGAATGGGGAGGACTTGGATGTCACATCTGATGTTCTAGGGAGGGTCTCAAGTTTGGAAGGGGAAGGAGTTGGATATCACATCTCTTGCTATAGGAAGGGTCTCAGGATTGGTATTAGAAGCATTGAGATATCACATCTCATGCTATAGGAAGGGTCTCAGGATTGGAATGGGGAGGACTTGGATGCCACATCTCATGTTATAGGAAGGCTCTCAGGTTTGGAAGGGGAAGGAGTTGGATATCACATTTCATGTTAGAGGAACGATCTCAGGTTTGGTATTAGAGGCCTTGAGATATCACATCTCATGCTATATGAAGGGTCTCAGGATTAGAATGGGAAGGAGTTGGATATCACATCTCAAGCTATAGGAACGGTCTCAGGTTTGGTATAAGCATTGTGATATCACATCTCATGCTATAGGTAGGCTCTCAGGTTTGGAAAGGGAAGGAGTTGGATATCACATTTCACGTTAGAGGAAGGATCTCAGGTTTGGTATTAGAGGCATTGAGATATCACATCTCATGCTATAGGAAGGGTCTCAGGTTTGGTATAAGCATTGAGATATCACATCTCATGCTATAGGAAGGGTCTCAGGTTTGGAATGGGAAGGAGTTGTATATGACATTTCATGCCATAGGAAGGGTCTCAGGTTTGGTATAAGCATTGAGATATCACATCACATGCTATAGGAAGGGTCTCAGGATTGGAATGGAAAGGACTTGGATATCACATCTCATGCTATAGGCAGGGTCTCAGGTTTGGAAAGGGAAGGAGATGGATATCACATTTCATGTTAGGGGTAGGATCTCAGGTTTGGTATTAGAGGCATTGAAATATCACATCTCATGCTATCAGAAGGGTCTCAGGATTGGAATGGGAAGGAGTTGGATATCACATCTCATGATAAAGGGAGGGTCTCAGGTTTGGAAGTGGAAGGATTTGGAAATCACATCTCATGTTATAGGAAGGATCTCAGGTTTGGTATTAGAAGCATTGAGATATCACATCTCATGCTATCAGAAGTATCTCAGGTTTGGTATTAGAGGCATTGAGATATCACATCTCATGCTATCATAAGGGTCTCAGGATTGGAATGGGAAGGAGTTGGATATCACATCTCATGTTATAGGAAGGATCTCAGGTTTGGTATTAGAAGAATTGAGACATCACATCTCATGCTATCGGAAGTATCTCAGGTTTGGTATTAGAGGCATTGAGATATCACATCTCATGCTATCATAAGGGTCTCAGGATTGGAATGGGAAGGAGTTGGATATCACATCTCATGTTATAGGAAGGCTCTCAGGTTTGGAAGGGGAAGGAGTTGGATATCACATTTCATGTTAGAGGAACGATCTCAGGTTTGGTATTAGAGGCCTTGAGATATCACATCTCATGCTATAGGAAGGGTCTCAGGATTGGAATGGGAAGGGGTTGGATATCACATCTCAAGCTATAGGAACGGTCTCAGGTTTGGTATAAGCATTGTGATATCACATCTCATGCTATAGGAAGGGTCTCAGGATTGGAATGGGAAGGAGTTGGATATCACATCTCATGTTATAGGAAAGATCTCAGGTTTGGTATTAGAAGCATTGCGACATCACATCTCATGTTATAGGAAGGGTCTCAGGATTGGAATGGGAAGAAGTTGGATATCACATCTCATGCTATAGGAAGGGTCTCAGGTTTGGTATAAGCATTGAGATATCACATCTCATGCTATAGGAAGGGTCTCAGGATTGGAATGGGAAGGAGTTGTATATGACATCTCATGCCATAGGAAGGGTCTCAGGTTTGGTATATGAATTGAGATATCACATCACATGCTATAGGAAGGGTCTCAGGATTGGAATGGAAAGTACTTGGATATCACATCTCATGCTATAGGCAGGGTCTCAGGTTTGGAAAGGGAAGGAGATGGATATCACATTTCATGTTAGAGGTAGGATCTCAGGTTTGGTATTAGAGGCATTGAAATATCACATCTCATGCTATCAGATGGGTCTCAGGATTGGAATGGGAAGGAGTTTGATATCACATCTCATGCTAAAGGGAGGGTCTCAGGTTTGGAAGGGGAAGGATTTGGAAATCACATCTCATGTTATAGGAAGGATCTCAGGTTTGGTATTAGAAGCATTGAGATATCACATCTCATGCTATCGGAAGTATCTCAGGTTTGGTATTAGAGGCATTGAGATATCACATCTCATGCTATCATAAGGGTCTCAGGATTGGAATGGGAAGGAGTTGGATATCACATCTCATGTTATAGGAAGGATCTCAGGTTTGGTATTAGAAGCATTGAGACATCACATCTCATGCTATAGGAAGGGTGTCAGGATTGGAATGGGAAGGAGTTGGATATCACATCTCATGCTATAGGAAGGGTCTCAGATTTGGTATAAGCATTGAGATATCACATCTCATGCTATAGGAAGGGTCTCAGGATTGGAATGGGAAGGAGTTGTATATGACATCTCAGGCCATAGGAAGGGTCTCAGGTTTGGTAAAAGCATTGAGATATCACATCTCTGCTATCGGAGGGGTCTCAGGATTGGAATGGGAAGGAGTTGGATATCCCATCTCATGTTATAGGAAGGGTCTCAGGTTTGGTATTAGAAGCATTGAGACATCACATCTCATGTTATAGGAAGGGTCTCAGGATTGGAATGGGAAGAAGTTGGACATCACATCTCATGCTATAGGAAGGGTCTCAGGTTTGGTATAAGCATTGAGATATCACATCTCATGCTATAGGAAGGGTCTCAGGATTGGAATGGGAAGGAGTTGTATATGACATCTCATGCCATAGGAAGGGTCTCAGGTTTGGTATAAGCATTGAGATATCACATCACATGCTATAGGAAGGGTCTCAGGATTGGAATGGGAAGGACTTGGATATCACATCTCATGCTATAGGCAGGGTCTCAGGTTTGGAAAGGGAAGGAGATGGATATCACATTTCATGTTAGAGGTAGGATCTCAGGTTTGGTATTAGAGGCATTGAAATATCACATCTCATGCTATCAGAAGTGTCTCAGGATTGGAATGGGAAGGAGTTGGATATCACATCTCATGCTAAAGGGAGGGTCTCAGGCTTGGAAGTGGAAGGATTTGGAAATCACATCTCATGTTATAGGAAGGATCTCAGGTTTGGTATTAGAAGCATTGAGATATCACATCTCATGCTATCAGAAGTATCTCAGGTTTGGTATTAGAGGCATTGAGATATCACATCTCATGCTATCATAAGGGTCTCAGGATTGGAATGGGAAGGAGTTGGATATCACATCTCATGTTATAGGAAGGATCTCAGGTTTGGTATTAAAAGAATTGAGACATCACATCTCATGCTATAGGAAGGGTCTCAGGATTGGAATGGGAAGAAGTTGGATATCACATCTCATGCTATAGGAAGGGTCTCAGATTTGGTATAAGCATTGAGATATCACATCTAATGCTATAGGAAGGGTCTCAGGATTGGAATGGGAAGGAGTTGCATATGACATCTCAGGCCATAGGAAGGGTCTCAGGTTTGGTATAAGCATTGAGATATCACATCTCTGCTATCGGAAGGGTCTCAGGATTGGAATGGGAAGGAGTTGGATATCCCAAATCATGTTATAGGAAGGGTCTCAGGTTTGGTATTAGAAGCATTGAGATATCACATCTCATGCTATAGGAAGGGTCTCAGGATTGGAATGGGGAGGACTTGGATGCCACATCTCATGTTATAGGAAGGCTCTCAGGTTTGGAAGGGGAAGGAGTTGGATATCACATTTCATGTTAGAGGAACGATCTCAGGTTTGGTATTAGAGGCCTTGAGATATCACATCTCATGCTATAGGAAGGGTCTCAGGATTGGAATGGGAAGGAGTTGGATATCACATCTCAAGCTATAGGAACGGTCTCAGGTTTGGTATAAGCATTGTGATATCACATCTCATGCTATAGGTAGGCTCTCAGGTTTGGAAAGGGAAGGAGTTGGATATCACATTTCACGTTAGAGGAAGGATCTCAGGTTTGGTATTAGAGGCATTGAGATATCACATCTCATGCTATAGGAAGAGTCTCAGGATTGGAATGGGAAGGAGTTGGATATCACATCTCATGCTATAGGAAGGGTCTCAGGTTTGGTATAAGCATTGAGATATCACATCTCATGCTATAGGAAGGGTCTCGGGATTGGAATGGGAAGGAGATGGATATCACATTTCATGTTAGAGGTAGGATCTCAGGTTTGGAATTAGAGGCATTGAGATATCACATCTCATGCTATCAGAAGAGTTTCAGGATTGGAATGGGAAGGACTTGGATGCCACATCTCATGTTATAGGAAGGCTCTCAGGTTTGGAAGGGGAAGGAGTTGGATATCACATTTCATGTTAGAGGAACGATCTCAGGTTTGGTATTAGAGGCCTTGAGATATCACATCTCATGCTATAGGAAGGGTCTCAGGATTGGAATGGGAAGGAGTTGGATATCACATCTCAAGCTATAGGAACGGTCTCAGGTTTGGTATAAGCATTGTGATATCACATCTCATGCTATAGGTAGGCTCTCAGGTTTGGAAAGGGAAGGAGTTGGATATCACATTTCACATTAGAGGAAGGATCTCAGGTTTGGTATTAGAGGCATTGAGATATCACATCTCATGCTATAGGAAGAGTCTCAGGATTGGAATGGGAAGGAGTTGGATATCACATCTCATGCTATAGGAAGGGTCTCAGGTTTGGTATAAGCATTGAGATATCACATCTCATGCTATAGGAAGGGTCTCGGGATTGGAATGGGAAGGAGATGGATATCACATTTCATGTTAGAGGTAGGATCTCAGGTTTGGAATTAGAGGCATTGAGATATCACATCTCATGCTATCAGAAGGGTTTCAGGATTGGAATGGGAAGGAGTTGGATATCACATCTCATGCTAAAGGGAGGGTCTCAGGTTTGGAAGCGGGAGGATTTGGAAATCACATCTCATGTTATAGGAAGGATCTCAGGTTTGGTATTAGAAGCATTGAGATATCACATCTCATGCTATCGGAAGTATCTCAGGTTTGGTATTAGCGGCATTGAGATATCACATCTCATGCTATCATAAGGGTCTCAGGATTGGAATGGGAAGGAGTTGGATATCACATCTCATGTTATAGGAAGGATATCAGGTTTGGTATTAGAAGCATTGAGACATCACATCTCATGCTATAGGAAGGGTCTCAGGATTGGAATGGGAAGGAGTTGGATATCACATCTCATGCTATAGGAAGGGTCTCAGATTTGGTATAAGCATTGAGATATCACATCTCATGCTATAGGAAGGGTCTCAGGATTGGAATGGGAAGGAGTTGTATATGACATCTCAGGCCATAGGAAGGGTCTCAGGTTTGGTATAAGCATTGAGATATCACATCTCTGCTATCGGAAGGGTCTCAGGATTGGAATGGGAATGAGTTGGATATCCCATCTCATGTTATAGGAAGAGTCTCAGGTTTGGTATTAGAAGCATTGAGATATCCCATCTCATGCTATAGGAAGGGTCTCAGGTTGGAATGGGAAGGAGTTGGATATCACATTTCATGTTATAGGAAGGGTCTCAGGATTGGAATTGGAAGGACTTGGCTATCATATCTCATGCTATAGGAAGGCTCTCAGGTTTGGAAGGGGAAGGAGTTGGATATCACATTTCATGTTAGAGGAACGATCTCAGGTTTGGTATTAGAGGCCTTGAGATATCACATCTCATGCTATAGGAAGGGTCTCAGGATTGGAATGGGAAGGAGTTGGATTTCACATCTCAAGCTATAGGAACGGTCTCAGGTTTGGTATAAGCATTGTGATATCACATCTCATGCTATAGGAAGGGTCTCAGGATTGGAATGGGGAGGAGTTGGATATCACATCTCATGCTATAGGAAGGGTCTCAGGTTTGGTATAAGCATTGAGATATCACATCTCATGCTATAGGAAGGGTCTCAGGTTTGGAATGGGAAGGAGTTGTATATGACATCTCATGCCATAGGAAGGGTCTCAGGTTTGGTAAAAGCATTGAGATATCACATCACATGCTATAGGAAGGGTCTCAGGATTGGAATGGAAAGGACTTGGATATCACATCTCATGCTATAGGCAGGGTCTCAGGTTTGGAAAGGGAAGGAGATGGATATCACATTTCATGTTAGAGGTAGGATCTCAGGTTTGGTATTAGAGGCATTGAAATATCACATCTCATGCTATCAGAAGGGTCTCAGGATTGGAATGGGAAGGAGTTGGATATCACATCTCATGCTAAAGGGAGGGTCTCAGGTTTGGAAGGGGAAGGATTTGGAAATCACATCTCATGTTATAGGAAGGATCTCAGGTTTGGTATTAGAAGCATTGA
This sequence comes from Ambystoma mexicanum, assembly GCF_040938575.1. Taxonomy (NCBI): domain Eukaryota; kingdom Metazoa; phylum Chordata; class Amphibia; order Caudata; family Ambystomatidae; genus Ambystoma; species Ambystoma mexicanum. The sequence goes on from NW_027182443.1 coordinate 987,085, forward strand.
GATATCACATCTCATGCTATCGGATGTATCTCAGGTTTGGTATTAGAGGCATTGAGATATCACATCTCATGCTATCATAAGGGTCTCAGGATTGGAATGGGAAGGAGTTGGATATCACATCTCATGTTATAGGAAGGCTCTCAGGTTTGGAAGGGGAAGGAGTTGGATATCACATTTCATGTTAGAGGAACGATCTCAGGTTTGGTATTAGAGGCCTTGAGATATCACATCTCATGCTATAGGAAGGGTCTCAGGATTGGAATGGGAAGGAGTTGGATATCACATCTCAAGCTATAGGAACGGTCTCAGGTTTGGTATAAGCATTGTGATATCACATCTCATGCTATAGGAAGGGTCTCAGGATTGGAATGGGAAGGAGTTGGATATCACATCTCATGTTATAGGAAAGATCTCAGGTTTGGTATTAGAAGCATTGCGACATCACATCTCATGTTATAGGAAGGGTCTCAGGATTGGAATGGGAAGAAGTTGGATATCACATCTCATGCTATAGGAAGGGTCTCAGGTTTGGTATAAGCATTGAGATATCACATATCATGCTATAGGAAGGGTCTCAGGATTGGAATGGGAAGGAGTTGTATATGACATCTCATGCCATAGGAAGGGTCTCAGGTTTGGTATAAGAATTGAGATATCACATCACATGCTATAGGAAGGGTCTCAGGATTGGAATGGAAAGGACTTGGATATCACATCTCATGCTATAGGCAGGGTCTCAGGTTTGGAAAGGGAAGGAGATGGATATCACATTTCATGTTAGAGGTAGGATCTCAGGTTTGGTATTAGAGGCATTGAAATATCACATCTCATGCTATCAGATGGGTCTCAGGATTGGAATGGGAAGGAGTTTGATATCACATCTCATGCTAAAGGGAGGGTCTCAGGTTTCGAAGGGGAAGGATTTGGAAATCACATCTCATGTTATAGGAAGGATCTCAGGTTTGGTATTAGAAGCATTGAGATATCACATCTCATGCTATCGGAAGTATCTCAGGTTTGGTATTAGAGGCATTGAGATATCACATCTCATGCTATCATAAGGGTCTCAGGATTGGAATGGGAAGGAGTTGGATATCACATCTCATGTTATAGGAAGGATCTCAGGTTTGGTATTAGAAGCATTGAGACATCACATCTCATGCTATAGGAAGGGTGTCAGGATTGGAATGGGAAGGAGTTGGATATCACATCTCATGCTATAGGAAGGGTCTCAGATTTGGTATAAGCATTGAGATATCACATCTCATGCTATAGGAAGGGTCTCAGGATTGGAATGGGAAGGAGTTGTATATGACATCTCAGGCCATGGGAAGGGTCTCAGGTTTGGTAAAAGCATTGAGATATCACATCTCTGCTATCGGAAGGGTCTCAGGATTGGAATGGGAAGGAGTTCGATATCCCATCTCATGTTATAGGAAGGGTCTCAGGTTTGGTATTAGAAGCATTGAGACATCACATCTCATGTTATAGGAAGGGTCTCAGGATTGGAATGGGAAGAAGTTGGATATCACATCTCATGCTATAGGAAGGGTCTCAGGTTTGGTATAAGCATTGAGATATCACATCTCATGCTATAGGAAGGGTCTCAGGATTGGAATGGGAAGGAGTTGGATATCACATCTCATGCTAAAGGGAGGGTCTCAGGTTTGGAAGTGGAAGGATTTGGAAATCACATCTCATGTTATAGGAAGGATCTCAGGTTTGGTATTAGAAGCATTGAGATATCACATCTCATGCTATCAGAAGTATCTCAGGTTTGGTATTAGAGGCATTGAGATATCACATTTCATGCTATCATAAGGGTCTCAGGATTGGAATGGGAAGGAGTTGGATATCACATCTCATGTTATAGGAAGGATCTCAGGTTTGGTATTAGAAGAATTGAGACATCACATCTCATGCTATAGGAAGGGTCTCAGGATTGGAATGGGAAGAAGTTGGATATCACATCTCATGCTATAGGAAGGGTCTCAGATTTGGTATAAGCATTGAGATATCACATCTAATGCTATAGGAAGGGTCTCAGGATTGGAATGGGAAGGAGTTGCATATGACATCTCAGGTCATAGGAAGGGTCTCAGGTTTGGTATAAGCATTGAGATATCACATCTCTGCTATCGGAAGGGTCTCAGGATTGGAATGGGAAGGAGTTGGATATCCCAAATCATGTTATAGGAAGGGTCTCAGGTTTGGTATTAGAAGCATTGAGATATCACATCTCATGCTATAGGAAGGGTCTCAGGATTGGAATGGGGAGGACTTGGATGTCACATCTCATGTTATAGGAAGGCTCTCAGGTTTGGAAGGGGAAGGAGTTGGATATCACATTTCATGTTAGAGGAACGATCTCAGGTTTGGTATTAGAGGCCTTGAGATATCACATCTCATGCTATAGGAAGGGTCTCAGGATTGGAATGGGAAGGAGTTGGATATCACATCTCAAGCTATAGGAACGGTCTCAGGTTTGGTATAAGCATTGTGATATCACATCTCATGCTATAGGAAGGGTCTCAGGATTGGAATGGGAAGGAGTTGGATATCACATCTCATGTTATAGGAAAGATCTCAGGTTTGGTATTAGAAGCATTGCGACATCACATCTCATGTTATAGGAAGGGTCTCAGGATTGGAATGGGAAGAAGTTGGATATCACATCTCATGCTATAGGAAGGGTCTCAGGTTTGGTATAAGCATTGAGATATCACATCTCATGCTATAGGAAGGGTCTCAGGATTGGAATGGGAAGGAGTTGGATATCACATCTCATGCTATAGGCAGGGTCTCAGGTTTGGAAAGGGAAGGAGATGGATATCACATTTCATGTTAGAGGTAGGATCTCAGGTTTGGTATTAGAGGCATTGAAATATCACATCTCATGCTATCAGATGGGTCTCAGGATTGGAATGGGAAGGAGTTGGATATCACATCTCATGCTAAAGGGAGGGTCTCAGGTTTGGAAGGGGAAGGATTTGGAAATCACATCTCATGTTATAGGAAGGATCTCAGGTTTGGTATTAGAAGCATTGAGATATCACATCTCATGCTATCGGAAGTATCTCAGGTTTGGTATTAGAGGCATTGAGATATCACATCTCATGCTATCATAAGGGTCTCAGGATTGGAATGGGAAGGAGTTGGATATCACATCTCATGTTATAGGAAGGATCTCAGGTTTGGTATTAGAAGCATTGAGACATCACATCTCATGCTATAGGAAGGGTCTCAGGATTGGAATGGGAAGGAGTTGGATATCACATCTCATGCTATAGGAAGGGTCTCAGATTTGGTATAAGCATTGAGATATCACATCACATGCTATAGGAAGGGTCTCAGGATTGGAATGGGAAGGACTTGGATATCACATTTCATGCTATAGGCAGGGTCTCAGGTTTGGAAAGGGAAGGAGATGGATATCACATTTCATGTTAGAGGTAGGATCTCAGGTTTGGTATTAGAGGCATTGAAATATCACATCTCATGCTATCAGATGGGTCTCAGGATTGGAATGGGAAGGAGTTGGATATCACATCTCATGCTATCAGAAGTATCTCAGGTTTGGTGTTAGAGGCATTGAGATATCACATCTCATGCTATCATAAGGGTCTCAGGATTGGAATGGGAAGGAGTTGGATATCACATCTCATGTTATAGGAAGGATCTCAGGTTTGGTATTAGAAGAATTGAGACATCACATCTCATGCTATAGGAAGGGTCTCAGGATTGGAATGGGAAGAAGTTGGATATCACATCTCATGCTATAGGAAGGGTCTCAGATTTGGTATAAGCATTGAGATATCACATCTAATGCTATAGGAAGGGTCTCAGGATTGGAATGGGAAGGAGTTGCATATGACATCTCAGGCCATAGGAAGGGTCTCAGGTTTGGTATAAGCATTGAGATATCACATCTCTGCTATCGGAAGGGTCTCAGGATTGGAATGGGAAGGAGTTGGATATCCCAAATCATGTTATAGGAAGGGTCTCAGGTTTGGTATTAGAAGCATTGAGATATCATATCTCATGCTATAGGAAGGGTCTCAGGATTGGAATGGGGAGGACTTGGATGTCACATCTGATGTTATAGGGAGGGTCTCAAGTTTGATATTAGAAGCATTGAGATAACAAATCTCATGATATCGGAAGGGTCTCAGGATTGGAATGGGAAGGAATTGGATATCACATCTCATGATAAAGGAAGGGTCTAAGGTTTGGAACTGGAAATATTTGGATATCACATCTCATGTTATAGGACGGGTCTCAGGTTTGGTATTAGAAGCATTGAGATATCAAGTCTCATGGTATAGGAAGGGTCTCAGAATTGGAATGGGAAGGAGTTGGATATCACATCTCAAGCTATAGGTAGGGTCTCAGGATTGGAATGGGAAGGAGTTTGATATCACATCTCATGCCATAGTATGGGTCTCAGGTTTGGTAGAAGGATTGGGATATCACATCTCATGCTATCGGAAGGGTATCAGTGTTGGATTTGGAAGGAGTTGGATATCTCATCTCATGCTATAGGAAGGGTCTCAGGTTGGAATGGGAAGGAATTGGATATCACATTTCATGTTATAGGAAGGCTCTCAGGTTTGGAAGGGGAAGGAGTTGGATATCACATTTCATGTCAGAGGAAGGATCTCAGGTTTGGTATTAGAGGCCTTGAGATATCACACCTCATGCTATAGGAAGGGTCTCAGGATTGGAATGGGAAGGAGTTGGATATCACATCTCAAGCTATAGGAAGGGTCTCAGGTTTGGTATAAGCATTGAGATATCACATCTCATGCTATAGGAAGGGTCTCAGGATTGGAATGTGAAGGAGTTGGAAATCACATCTCATGTTATAGGAAAGATCTCAGGTTTGGTATTAGAAGCATTGAGACATCACATCTCATGTTATAGGAAGGGTCTCAGGATTGGAATGGGAAGAAGTTGGATATCACATCTCATGCTATAGGAAGAGTCTCAGGTTTGGAAGGGGAAGGAGTTGGATATCCAATCTCATGTTATAGGACTGGTCTCGGGTTTGGTATTAGAAGCATTGAGATATCACATCGCATGCTGTAGGAAGGTTCTCAGGTTTGGAATGGGGAGGAATTGGATATCACATCTCATGTTCATAGGAAGGATCTCAGGTTTGGTATTAGAAGCATTGAGATATCACATCTCATGCTATAGGAATGGTCTCAGGATTGGAATGGGAAGGAGTTGGATATTACACTCTTGCTATAGGAAGGGTCTCATGTTTGGAATGGGAAGGAGTTGGATATCACATATGCTATAGGAAGGGTCTCAGGTTTGGACCGGGAAGGAGTTGGATATCACATCTCATGTTATAGGAAGGGTCTCAGGTTTGGTATAAGCATTGAGATATCACATCTCTGTTATCGGAAGTGTCTCAGGATTGCAATGGGAAGGAGTTGGATATCCCATCTCATGTTATAGGACGGGTCTCAGGTTTGTTATTAGAATCATTGAGATATCACATCACATGCTATAGGAAGGGTCTCAGGATTGGAATGGGAAGGACTTGGATATCACATCTCATGCTATAGGCAGGGTCTCAGGTTTGGAAAGGGAAGGAGATGGATATCACATTTCATGTTAGAGGTAGGATCTCAGGTTTGGTATTAGAGGCATTGAAATATCACATCTCATGCTATCAGAAGGGTCTCAGGATTGGAATGGGAAGGAGTTGGATATCACATCTCATGCTAAAGGGAGGGTCTCAGGTTTGGAAGTGGAAGGATTTGGAAATCACATCTCATGTTATAGGAAGGATCTCAGGTTTGGTATTAGAAGCATTGAGATATCACATCTCATGCTATCAGAAGTATCTCAGGTTTGGTATTAGAGGCATTGAGATATCACATCTCATGCTATCATAAGGGTCTCAGGATTGGAATGGGAAGGAGTTGGATATCACATCTCATGTTATAGGAAGGATCTCAGGTTTGGTATTAGAAGAATTGAGACATCACATCTCATGCTATAGGAAGGGTCTCAGGATTGGAATGGGAAGAAGTTGGATATCACATCTCATGCTATAGGAAGGGTCTCAGATTTGGTATAAGCATTGAGATATCACATCTAATGCTATAGGAAGGGTCTCAGGATTGGAATGGGAAGGAGTTGCATATGACATCTCAGGCCATAGGAAGGGTCTCAGGTTTGGTATAAGCATTGAGATATCACATCTCTGCTATCGGAAGGGTCTCAGGATTGGAATGGGAAGGAGTTGGATATCCCAAATCATGTTATAGGAAGGGTCTCAGGTTTGGTATTAGAAGCATTGAGATATCACATCTCATGCTATAGGAAGGGTCTCAGGATTGGAATGGGGAGGACTTGGATGTCACATCTCATGTTATAGGAAGGCTCTCAGGTTTGGAAGGGGAAGGAGTTGGATATCACATTTCATGTTAGAGGAACGATCTCAGGTTTGGTATTAGAGGCCTTGAGATATCACATCTCATGCTATAGGAAGGGTCTCAGGATTGGAATGGGAAGGAGTTGGATATCACATCTCAAGCTATAGGAACGGTCTCAGGTTTGGTATAAGCATTGTGATATCACATCACATGCTATAGGAAGGGTCTCAGGATTGGAATGGGAAGGAGTTGGATATCACATCTCATGTTATAGGAAAGATCTCAGGTTTGGTATTAGAAGCATTGCGACATCACATCTCATGTTATAGGAAGGGTCTCAGGATTGGAATGGGAAGAAGTTGGATATCACATCTCATGCTATAGGAAGGGTCTCAGGTTTGGTATAAGCATTGAGATATCACATCTCATGCCATAGGAAGGGTCTCAGGTTTGGTATAAGCATTGAGATATCACATCACATGCTATAGGAAGGGTCTCAGGATTGGAATGGAAAGGACTTGGATATCACATCTCATGCTATAGGCAGGGTCTCAGGTTTGGAAAGGGAAGGAGATGGATATCACATTTCATGTTAGAGGTAGGATCTCAGGTTTGGTATTAGAGGCATTGAAATATCACATCTCATGCTATCAGATGGGTCTCAGGATTGGAATGGGAAGGAGTTGGATATCACATCTCATGCTAAAGGGAGGGTCTCAGGTTTGGAAGGGGAAGGATTTGGAAATCACATCTCATGTTATAGGAAGGATCTCAGGTTTGGTATTAGAAGCATTGAGATATCACATCTCATGCTATCGGAAGTATCTCAGGTTTGGTATTAGAGGCATTGAGATATCACATCTCATGCTATCATAAGGGTCTCAGGATTGGAATGGGAAGGAGTTGGATATCACATCTCATGTTATAGGAAGGATCTCAGGTTTGGTATTAGAAGCATTGAGACATCACATCTCATGCTATAGGAAGGGTCTCAGGATTGGAATGGGAAGGAGTTGGATATCACATCTCATGCTATAGGAAGGGTCTCAGATTTGGTATAAGCATTGAGATATCACATCACATGCTATAGGAAGGGTCTCAGGATTGGAATGGGAAGGACTTGGATATCACATTTCATGCTATAGGAAGGGTCTCAGATTTGGTATAAGCATTGAGATATCACATCACATGCTATAGGAAGGGTCTCAGGATTGGAATGGGAAGGACTTGGATGTCACATCTGATGTTATAGGGAGGGTCTCAAGTTTGATATTAGAAGCATTGAGATAACAAATCTCATGATATCGGAAGGGTCTCAGGATTGGAATGGGAAGGAATTGGATATCACATCTCATGATAAAGGAAGGGTCTAAGGTTTGGAACTGGAAATATTTGGATATCACATCTCATGTTATAGGAAGGATCTCAGGTTTGGTATTAGAAGCATTGAGACATCACATCTCATGCTATAGGAAGGGTCTCAGGATTGGAATGGGAAGGAGTTGGATATCACATCTCATGCTATAGGAAGGGTCTCAGATTTGGTATAAGCATTGAGATATCACATCACATGCTATAGGAAGGGTCTCAGGATTGGAATGGGAAGGAGATGGATATCACATTTCATGTTAGAGGTAGGATCTCAGGTTTGGTATTAAAGGCATTGAAATATCACATCTCATGCTATCAGAAGGGTCTCAGGATTGGAATGGGAAGGAGTTGGATATCACATCTCATGCTAAAGGGAGGGTCTCAGGTTTGGAAGTGGAAGGATTTGGAAATCACATCTCATGTTATAGGAAGGATCTCAGGTTTGGTATTAGAAGCATTGAGATATCACATCTCATGCTATCAGAAGTATCTCAGGTTTGGTGTTAGAGGCATTGAGATATCACATCTCATGCTATCACAAGGGTCTCAGGATTGGAATGGGAAGGAGTTGGATATCACATCTCATGTTATAGGAAGGATCTCAGGTTTGGTATTAGAAGAATTGAGACATCACATCTCATGCTATAGGAAGGGTCTCAGGATTGGAATGGGAAGAAGTTGGATATCACATCTCATGCTATAGGAAGGGTCTCAGATTTGGTATAAGCATTGAGATATCACATCTAATGCTATAGGAAGGGTCTCAGGATTGGAATGGGAAGGAGTTGCATATGACATCTCAGGCCATAGGAAGGGTCTCAGGTTTGGTATAAGCATTGAGATATCACATCTCTGCTATCGGAAGGGTCTCAGGATTGGAATGGGAAGGAGTTGGATATCCCAAATCATGTTATAGGAAGGGTCTCAGGTTTGGTATTAGAAGCATTGAGATATCATATCTCATGCTATAGGAAGGGTCTCAGGATTGGAATGGGGAGGACTTGGATGTCACATCTGATGTTATAGGGAGGGTCTCAAGTTTGATATTAGAAGCATTGAGATAACAAATCTCATGATAACGGAAGGGTCTCAGGATTGGAATGGGAAGGAATTGGATATCACATCTCATGATAAAGGAAGGGTCTAAGGTTTGGAACTGGAAATATTTGGATATCACATCTCATGTTATAGGACGGGTCTCAGGTTTGGTATTAGAAGCATTGAGATATCAAGTCTCATGGTATAGGAAGGGTCTCAGAATTGGAATGGGAAGGAGTTGGATATCACATCTCAAGCTATAGGTAGGGTCTCAGGATTGGAATGGGAAGGAGTTTGATATCACATCTCATGCCATAGTATGGGTCTCAGGTTTGGTAGAAGCATTGGGATATCACATCTCATGCTATCGGAAGGGTATCAGTGTTGGATTTGGAAGGAGTTGGATATCTCATCTCATGCTATAGGAAGGGTCTCAGGTTGGAATGGGAAGGAATTGGATATCACATTTCATGTTATAGGAAGGCTCTCAGGTTTGGAAGGGGAAGGAGTTGGATATCACATTTCATGTCAGAGGAAGGATCTCAGGTTTGGTATTAGAGGCCTTGAGATATCACACCTCATGCTATAGGAAGGGTCTCAGGATTGGAATGGGAAGGAGTTGGATATCACATCTCAAGCTATAGGAAGGGTCTCAGGTTTGGTATAAGCATTGAGATATCACATCTCATGCTATAGGAAGGGTCTCAGGATTGGAATGTGAAGGAGTTGGATATCACATCTCATGTTATAGGAAAGATCTCAGGTTTGGTATTAGAAGCATTGAGACATCACATCTCATGTTATAGGAAGGGTCTCAGGATTGGAATGGGAAGAAGTTGGATATCACATCTCATGCTATAGGAAGAGTCTCAGGTTTGGAAGGGGAAGGAGTTGGATATCCAATCTCATGTTATAGGACTGGTCTCGGGTTTGGTATTAGAAGCATTGAGATATCACATCGCATGCTGTAGGAAGGTTCTCAGGTTTGGAATGGGGAGGAATTGGATATCACATCTCATGTTCATAGGAAGGATCTCAGGTTTGGTATTAGAAGCATTGAGATATCACATCTCATGCTATAGGAAGGGTCTCATGTTTGGAATGGGAAGGAGTTGGATATCACATATGCTATAGGAAGGGTCTCAGGTTTGGACCGGGAAGGAGTTGGATATCACATCTCATGTTATAGGAAGGGTCTCAGGTTTGGTATAAGCATTGAGATATCACATCTCTGTTATCGGAAGTGTCTCAGGATTGCAATGGGAAGGAGTTGGATATCCCATCTCATGTTATAGGAAGGGTCTCAGGTTTGGTATAAGCATTGAGATATCACATCACATGCTATAGGAAGGGTCTCAGGATTGGAATGGAAAGGACTTGGATATCACATCTCATGCTATAGGCAGGGTCTCAGGTTTGGAAAGGGAAGGAGATGGATATCACATTTCATGTTAGAGGTAGGATCTCAGGTTTGGTATTAGAGGCATTGAAATATCACATCTCATGCTATCAGATGGGTCTCAGGATTGGAATGGGAAGGAGTTGGATATCACATCTCATGCTAAAGGGAGGGTCTCAGGTTTGGAAGGGGAAGGATTTGGAAATCACATCTCATGTTATAGGAAGGATCTCAGGTTTGGTATTAGAAGCATTGAGATATCACATCTCATGCTATCGGAAGTATCTCAGGTTTGGTATTAGAGGCATTGAGATATCACATCGCATGCTGTAGGAAGGTTCTCAGGTTTGGAATGGGGAGGAATTGGATATCACATCTCATGTTCATAGGAAGGATCTCAGGTTTGGTATTAGAAGCATTGAGATATCACATCTCATGCTATAGGAATGGTCTCAGGATTGGAATGGGAAGGAGTTGGATATTACACTCTTGCTATAGGAAGGGTCTCATGTTTGGAATGGGAAGGAGTTGGATATCACATATGCTATAGGAAGGGTCTCAGGTTTGGACCGGGAAGGAGTTGGATATCACATCTCATGTTATAGGAAGGGTCTCAGGTTTGGTATAAGCATTGAGATATCACATCTCTGTTATCGGAAGTGTCTCAGGATTGCAATGGGAAGGAGTTGGATATCCCATCTCATGTTATAGGACGGGTCTCAGGTTTGTTATTAGAATCATTGAGATATCACATCACATGCTATAGGAAGGGTCTCAGGATTGGAATGGGAAGGACTTGGATATCACATCTCATGCTATAGGCAGGGTCTCAGGTTTGGAAAGGGAAGGAGATGGATATCACATTTCATGTTAGAGGTAGGATCTCAGGTTTGGTATTAGAGGCATTGAAATATCACATCTCATGCTATCAGAAGGGTCTCAGGATTGGAATGGGAAGGAGTTGGATATCACATCTCATGCTAAAGGGAGGGTCTCAGGTTTGGAAGTGGAAGGATTTGGAAATCACATCTCATGTTATAGGAAGGATCTCAGGTTTGGTATTAGAAGCATTGAGATATCACATCTCATGCTATCAGAAGTATCTCAGGTTTGGTATTAGAGGCATTGAGATATCACATCTCATGCTATCATAAGGGTCTCAGGATTGGAATGGGAAGGAGTTGGATATCACATCTCATGTTATAGGAAGGATCTCAGGTTTGGTATTAGAAGAATTGAGACATCACATCTCATGCTATAGGAAGGGTCTCAGGATTGGAATGGGAAGAAGTTGGATATCACATCTCATGCTATAGGAAGGGTCTCAGATTTGGTATAAGCATTGAAATATCACATCTAATGCTATAGGAAGGGTCTCAGGATTGGAATGGGAAGGAGTTGCATATGACATCTCAGGCCATAGGAAGGGTCTCAGGTTTGGTATAAGCATTGAGATATCACATCTCTGCTATCGGAAGGGTCTCAGGATTGGAATGGGAAGGAGTTGGATATCCCAAATCATGTTATAGGAAGGGTCTCAGGTTTGGTATTAGAAGCATTGAGATATCACATCTCATGCTATAGGAAGGGTCTCAGGATTGGAATGGGGAGGACTTGGATGTCACATCTCATGTTATAGGAAGGCTCTCAGGTTTGGAAGGGGAAGGAGTTGGATATCACATTTCATGTTAGAGGAACGATCTCAGGTTTGGTATTAGAGGCCTTGAGATATCACATCTCATGCTATAGGAAGGGTCTCAGGATTGGAATGGGAAGGAGTTGGATATCACATCTCAAGCTATAGGAACGGTCTCAGGTTTGGTATAAGCATTGTGATATCACATCTCATGCTATAGGAAGGGTCTCAGGATTGGAATGGGAAGGAGTTGGATATCACATCTCATGTTATAGGAAAGATCTCAGGTTTGGTATTAGAAGCATTGCGACATCACATCTCATGTTATAGGAAGGGTCTCAGGATTGGAATGGGAAGAAGTTGGATATCACATCTCATGCTATAGGAAGGGTCTCAGGTTTGGTATAAGCATTGAGATATCACATCTCATGCCATAGGAAGGGTCTCAGGTTTGGTATAAGCATTGAGATATCACATCACATGCTATAGGAAGGGTCTCAGGATTGGAATGGAAAGGACTTGGATATCACATCTCATGCTATAGGCAGGGTCTCAGGTTTGGAAAGGGAAGGAGATGGATATCACATTTCATGTTAGAGGTAGGATCTCAGGTTTGGTATTAGAGGCATTGAAATATCACATCTCATGCTATCAGATGGGTCTCAGGATTGGAATGGGAAGGAGTTGGATATCACATCTCATGCTAAAGGGAGGGTCTCAGGTTTGGAAGGGGAAGGATTTGGAAATCACATCTCATGTTATAGGAAGGATCTCAGGTTTGGTATTAGAAGCATTGAGATATCACATCTCATGCTATCGGAAGTATCTCAGGTTTGGTATTAGAGGCATTGAGATATCACATCTCATGCTATCATAAGGGTCTCAGGATTGGAATGGGAAGGAGTTGGATATCACATCTCATGTTATAGGAAGGATCTCAGGTTTGGTATTAGAAGCATTGAGACATCACATCTCATGCTATAGGAAGGGTCTCAGGATTGGAATGGGAAGGAGTTGGATATCACATCTCATGCTATAGGAAGGGTCTCAGATTTGGTATAAGCATTGAGATATCACATCACATGCTATAGGAAGGGTCTCAGGATTGGAATGGGAAGGACTTGGATATCACATTTCATGCTATAGGAAGGGTCTCAGATTTGGTATAAGCATTGAGATATCACATCACATGCTATAGGAAGGGTCTCAGGATTGGAATGGGAAGGACTTGGATGTCACATCTGATGTTATAGGGAGGGTCTCAAGTTTGATATTAGAAGCATTGAGATAACAAATCTCATGATATCGGAAGGGTCTCAGGATTGGAATGGGAAGGAATTGGATATCACATCTCATGATAAAGGAAGGGTCTAAGGTTTGGAACTGGAAATATTTGGATATCACATCTCATGTTATAGGAAGGATCTCAGGTTTGGTATTAGAAGCATTGAGACATCACATCTCATGCTATAGGAAGGGTCTCAGGATTGGAATGGGAAGGAGTTGGATATCACATCTCATGCTATAGGAAGGGTCTCAGATTTGGTATAAGCATTGAGATATCACATCACATGCTATAGGAAGGGTCTCAGGATTGGAATGGGAAGGAGATGGATATCACATTTCATGTTAGAGGTAGGATCTCAGGTTTGGTATTAAAGGCATTGAAATATCACATCTCATGCTATCAGAAGGGTCTCAGGATTGGAATGGGAAGGAGTTGGATATCACATCTCATGCTAAAGGGAGGGTCTCAGGTTTGGAAGTGGAAGGATTTGGAAATCACATCTCATGTTATAGGAAGGATCTCAGGTTTGGTATTAGAAGCATTGAGATATCACATCTCATGCTATCAGAAGTATCTCAGGTTTGGTGTTAGAGGCATTGAGATATCACATCTCATGCTATCATAAGGGTCTCAGGATTGGAATGGGAAGGAGTTGGATATCACATCTCATGTTATAGGAAGGATCTCAGGTTTGGTATTAGAAGAATTGAGACATCACATCTCATGCTATAGGAAGGGTCTCAGGATTGGAATGGGAAGAAGTTGGATATCACATCTCATGCTATAGGAAGGGTCTCAGATTTGGTATAAGCATTGAGATATCACATCTAATGCTATAGGAAGGGTCTCAGGATTGGAATGGGAAGGAGTTGCATATGACATCTCAGGCCATAGGAAGGGTCTCAGGTTTGGTATAAGCATTGAGATATCACATCTCTGCTATCGGAAGGGTCTCAGGATTGGAATGGGAAGGAGTTGGATATCCCAAATCATGTTATAGGAAGGGTCTCAGGTTTGGTATTAGAAGCATTGAGATATCATATCTCATGCTATAGGAAGGGTCTCAGGATTGGAATGGGGAGGACTTGGATGTCACATCTGATGTTATAGGGAGGGTCTCAAGTTTGATATTAGAAGCATTGAGATAACAAATCTCATGATATCGGAAGGGTCTCAGGATTGGAATGGGAAGGAATTGGATATCACATCTCATGATAAAGGAAGGGTCTAAGGTTTGGAACTGGAAATATTTGGATATCACATCTCATGTTATAGGACGGGTCTCAGGTTTGGTATTAGAAGCATTGAGATATCAAGTCTCATGGTATAGGAAGGGTCTCAGAATTGGAATGGGAAGGAGTTGGATATCACATCTCAAGCTATAGGTAGGGTCTCAGGATTGGAATGGGAAGGAGTTTGATATCACATCTCATGCCATAGTATGGGTCTCAGGTTTGGTAGAAGCATTGGGATATCACATCTCATGCTATCGGAAGGGTATCAGTGTTGGATTTGGAAGGAGTTGGATATCTCATCTCATGCTATAGGAAGGGTCTCAGGTTGGAATGGGAAGGAATTGGATATCACATTTCATGTTATAGGAAGGCTCTCAGGTTTGGAAGGGGAAGGAGTTGGATATCACATTTCATGTCAGAGGAAGGATCTCAGGTTTGGTATTAGAGGCCTTGAGATATCACACCTCATGCTATAGGAAGGGTCTCAGGATTGGAATGGGAAGGAGTTGGATATCACATCTCAAGCTATAGGAAGGGTCTCAGGTTTGGTATAAGCATTGAGATATCACATCTCATGCTATAGGAAGGGTCTCAGGATTGGAATGTGAAGGAGTTGGATATCACATCTCATGTTATAGGAAAGATCTCAGGTTTGGTATTAGAAGCATTGAGACATCACATCTCATGTTATAGGAAGGGTCTCAGGATTGGAATGGGAAGAAGTTGGATATCACATCTCATGCTATAGGAAGAGTCTCAGGTTTGGAAGGGGAAGGAGTTGGATATCCAATCTCATGTTATAGGACTGGTCTCGGGTTTGGTATTAGAAGCATTGAGATATCACATCGCATGCTGTAGGAAGGTTCTCAGGTTTGGAATGGGGAGGAATTGGATATCACATCTCATGTTCATAGGAAGGATCTCAGGTTTGGTATTAGAAGCATTGAGATATCACATCTCATGCTATAGGAATGGTCTCAGGATTGGAATGGGAAGGAGTTGGATATTACACTCTTGCTATAGGAAGGGTCTCATGTTTGGAATGGGAAGGAGTTGGATATCACATATGCTATAGGAAGGGTCTCAGGTTTGGACCGGGAAGGAGTTGGATATCACATCTCATGTTATAGGAAGGGTCTCAGGTTTGGTATAAGCATTGAGATATCACATCTCTGTTATCGGAAGTGTCTCAGGATTGCAATGGGAAGGAGTTGGATATCCCATCTCATGTTATAGGAAGGGTCTCAGGTTTGGTATAAGCATTGAGATATCACATCACATGCTATAGGAAGGGTCTCAGGATTGGAATGGAAAGGACTTGGATATCACATCTCATGCTATAGGCAGGGTCTCAGGTTTGGAAAGGGAAGGAGATGGATATCACATTTCATGTTAGAGGTAGGATCTCAGGTTTGGTATTAGAGGCATTGAAATATCACATCTCATGCTATAAGATGGGTCTCAGGATTGGAATGGGAAGGAGTTGGATATCACATCTCATGCTAAAGGGAGGGTCTCAGGTTTGGAAGGGGAAGGATTTGGAAATCACATCTCATGTTATAGGAAGGATCTCAGGTTTGGTATTAGAAGCATTGAGATATCACATCTCATGCTATCGGAAGTATCTCAGGTTTGGTATTAGAGGCATTGAGATATCACATCTCATGCTAATCCTGAGACCCTTCCTACAGCATGCGATGTGATGTCTCAATGCTTCTAATACCAAACCTGAGACTCTTCCTATAACATGAGATGGGATATCCAACTCCTTCCCATTCCAATCCTGAGACCCTTCCGATAGCAGAGATGTGATATCTCAATGTTTATACCAAACGTAAGACCCTTCCTATGGCATGAGATGTCATATACAACTCCTTCCCATTCCAATCCTGAGACCCTTCCTATAGCATGAGATGTGATATCCAACTCCTTCGCATTCCAATCCTGAGACCCTTCCTATAACATGAGATGTGATATCCAACTCCTTCCCATTCCAATCCCGAGACCCTTCCTATAGCATGAGATGTGATATCTCAATGCTTATACCAAACCTGAGACCCTTCCTATAGCATGAGATGTGATATCCAACTCCTTCCCATTCCAATCCTGAGACTCTTCCTATAGCATGTGATATCTCAATGCCTCTAATACCAAACCTGAGATCTTTCCTCTAACGTGAAATGTGATATCCAACTCCTTCCCTTTCCAAACCTGAGAGCCTACCTATAGCATGAGATGTGATATCCAAGTCCTTCCCATTCCAATCCTTAGACCCTTCCTACAGCATGCAATATGATATCTCAATGATTCTAATAACAAACCTGAGACCCGTCCTATAACATGAGATGGGATATCCAACTCCTTCCCATTGCAATCCTGAGACACTTCCGATAGCAGAGATGTGATATCTCAATGCTTATACCAAACCTGAGACCCTTCCTATAACATGAGATGTGATATCCAACTCCTTCCCGGTCCAAACCTGAGACCCTTCCAATAGCATATGTGATATCCAACTCCTTCCCATTCCAAACATGAGACCCTTCCTATAGCAAGAGTGTAATATCCAACTCCTTCCCATTCCAATCCTGAGACCATTCCTATAGCATGAGATGTGATATCTCAATGCTTCTAATACCAAACCTGAGATCCTTCCTATGAACATGAGATGTGATATCCAATTCCTCCCCATTCCAAACCTGAGAACCTTCCTACAGCATGCGATGTGATATCTCAATGCTTCTAATACCAAACCCGAGACCAGTCCTATAACATGAGATTGGATATCCAACTCCTTCCCCTTCCAAACCTGAGACTCTTCCTATAGCATGAGATGTGATATCCAACTTCTTCCCATTCCAATCCTGAGACCCTTCCTATAACATGAGATGTGATGTCTCAATGCTTCTAATACCAAACCTGAGATCTTTCCTATAACATGAGATGTGATATCCAACTCCTTCACATTCCAATCCTGAGACCCTTCCTATAGCATGAGATGTGATATCTCAATGCTTATACCAAACCTGAGACCCTTCCTATAGCTTGAGATGTGATATCCAACTCCTTCCCATTCCAATCCTGAGACCCTTCCTATAGCATGAGGTGTGATATCTCAAGGCCTCTAATACCAAACCTGAGATCCTTCCTCTGACATGAAATGTGATAACCAACTCCTTCCCCTTCCAAACCTGAGAGCCTTCCTATAACATGAAATGTGATATCCAATTCCTTCCCATTCCAACCTGAGACCCTTCCTATAGCATGAGATGAGATATCCAACTCCTTCCAAATCCAATACTGATACCCTTCCGATAGCATGAGATGTGATATCCCAATGCTTCTACAAAACCTGAGACCCATACTATGGCATGAGATGTGATATCAAACTCCTTCCCATTCCAATCCTGAGACCCTACCTATAGCTTGAGATGTGATATCCAACTCCTTCCCATTCCAATTCTGAGACCCTTCCTATACCATGAGACTTGATATCTCAATGCTTCTAATACCAAACCTGAGACCCGTCCTATAACATGAGATGTGATATACAAATATTTCCCCTTCCAAACCTTAGACCCTTCCTTTATCATGAGATCTGATATCCAATTCCTTCCCATTCCAATCCTGAGACCCTTCCGATATCATGAGATTTGTTATCTCAATGCTTCTAATATCAAACTTGAGACCCTCCCTATAACATCAGATGTGACATCCAAGTCCTCCCCATTCCAATCCTGAGACCCTTCCTATAGCATGAGATGTGATATCTCAATGCTTCTAATACCAAACCTGAGACCCTTCCTATAACATGATTTGGGATATCCAACTCCTTCCCATTCCAATCCTGAGACCCTTCCGATAGCAGAGATGTGATATCTCAATGCTTATACCAAACCTGAGACCCTTCCTATGGCCTGAGATGTCATATGCAACTCCTTCCCATTCCAATCCTGAGACCCTTCCTATAGCATTAGATGTGATATCTCAATGCTTATACCAAAATCTGAGACCCTTCCTATAGCATGAGATGTGATATCCAACTTCTTCCCATTCCAATCCTGAGACCCTGCCTATAGCATGAAATGTGATATCCAAGTCCTTCCCATTCCAATCCTGAGACCCTTCCTATAGCATGTGATGTGATATCTCAATGCTTATACCAAATCTGAGACCCTTCCTATAGCATGAGATGTGATATCCAACTCCTTCCCATTCCAATCCTGAGACCCTTCCTATAGCATGAGATGTGATGTCTCAATGCTTCTAATACCAAACCTGAGATCCTTCCTATAACATGAGATGTGATATCCAACTCCTTCCCATTCCAATCCTGAGACCCTTATGATAGCATGAGATGTGATATCTCAATGCCTCTAATACCAAACCTGAGATACTTCCGATAGCATGAGATGTGATATCTCAATGCTTCTAATACCAAACCTGAGATCCTTCCTATAACATGAGATGTGATTTCCAAATCCTTCCCCTTCCAAACCTGAGACCCTCCCTTTAGCATGAGATGTGATATCCAACTCCTTCCCATTCCAATCCTGAGACCCATCTGATAGCATGAGATGTGATATTTCAATGCCTCTAATACCAAACCTGAGATCCTACCTCTAACATGAAATGTGATATCCATCTCCTTCCCTTTCCAAACCTGAGACCCTGCCTATAGCATGAGATGTGATATCCAAGTCCTTTCCATTCCAATCCTGAGACCCTTCCTATAGCATGTGATGTGATATCTCAATGCTTATACCAAACCTGAGACCCTTCCTATGGCATGAGATGTCATATACAACTCCTTCCCATTCCAATCCTGAGACCCTTCCTATAGCATGAGATGTGATATCTCAATGCTTATACCAAACCTGAGACCCTTCCTATAGCATGAGATGTGATATCCAACTTCTTCCCATTCCAATCCTGAGACCCTTCCTATAACATGAGATGTGATGTCGCAATGCTTCTAATACCAAACCTGAGATCTTTCCTATAACATGAGATGTGATATCCAACTCCTTCCCATTCCAATCCTGAGACCCTTCCTATAGCATGAGATGTGATATCACAATGCTTATACCAAACCTGAGACCGTTCCTATAGCTTGAGATGTGATATCCAACTCCTTCCCATTCCAATCCTGAGACCCTTCCTATAGCATGAGATGTGATATCTCAAGGCCTCTAATACCAAACCTGAGATCGTTCCTCTAACATGAAATGTGATATCCAACTCCTTCCCCTTCCAAACCTGAGAGCCTTCCTATAACATGAGATGTGACATCCAAGTCCTCCCCATTCCAATCCTGAGACCCTTCCTATAGCATGAGATGTGATATCTCAATGCTTCTAATACCAAACCTGAGACCCTTCCTATAACATGATTTGGGATATCCAACTCCTTCCCATTCCAATCCTGAGACCCTTCCGATAGCAGAGATGTGATATCTCAATGCTTATACCAAACCTGAGACCCTTCCTATGGCCTGAGATGTCATATGCAACTCCTTCCCATTCCAATCCTGAGACCCTTCCTATAGCATTAGATGTGATATCTCAATGCTTATACCAAATCTGAGACCCTTCCTATAGCATGAGATGTGATATCCAACTTCTTCCCATTCCAATCCTGAGACCCTTCCTATAGCATGAGATGTGATGTCTCAATTCTTCTAATACCAAACCTGAGATCCTTCCTATAACATGAGATGTGATATCCAACTCCTTCCCATTCCAATCCTGAGACCCTTATGATAGCATGAGATGTGATATCTCAATGCCTCTAATACTAAACCTGAGATACTTCTGATAGCATGAGATGTGATATCTCAATGCTTCTAATACCAAACCTGAGATCCTTCCTATAACATGAGATGTGATTTCCAAATCCTTCCACTTCCAAACCTGAGACCCTCCCTTTAGCATGAGATGTGATATCCAACTCCTTCCCATTCCAATCCTGAGACCCTTCTGATAGCATGAGATGTGATATTTCAATGCCTCTAATACCAAACCTGAGATCCTACCTCTAACATGAAATGTGATATCCATCTCCTTCCCTTTCCAAACCTGAGACCCTGCCTATAGCATGAGATGTGATATCCAAGTCCTTCCCATTCCAATCCTGAGACCCTTCCTATAGAATGTGATGTGATATCTCAATGATTCTAATAACAAACCTGAGACCCGTCCTATAACATGAGATGGGATATCCAACTCCTTCCCATTGCAATCCTGAGACACTTCCGATAACAGAGATGTGATATCTCAATGCTTATACCAAACCTGAGACCCTTCCTATAACATGAGATGTGATATCCAACTCCTTCCCGGTCCAAACCTGAGACCCTTCCTATAGCATATGTGATATCCAACTCCTTCCCATTCCAAACATGAGACCCTTCCTATAGCAAGAGTGTAATATCCAACTCCTTCCCATTCCAATCCTGAGACCATTCCTATAGCATGAGATGTGATATCTCAATGCTTCTAATACCAAACCTGAGATCCTTCCTATGAACATGAGATGTGATATCCAATTCCTCCCCATTCCAAACCTGAGAACCTTCCTACAGCATGCGATGTGATATCTCAATGCTTCTAATACCAAACCCGAGACCAGTCCTATAACATGAGATTGGATATCCAACTCCTTCCCCTTCCAAACCTGAGACTCTTCCTATAGCATGAGATGTGATATCCAACTTCTTCCCATTCCAATCCTGAGACCCTTCCTATAACATGAGATGTGATGTCTCAATGCTTCTAATACCAAACCTGAGATCTTTCCTATAACATGAGATGTGATATCCAACTCCTTCACATTCCAATCCTGAGACCCTTCCTATAGCATGAGATGTGATATCTCAATGCTTATACCAAACCTGAGACCCTTCCTATAGCTTGAGATGTGATATCCAACTCCTTCCCATTCCAATCCTGAGACCCTTCCTATAGCATGAGGTGTGATATCTCAAGGCCTCTAATACCAAACCTGAGATCCTTCCTCTGACATGAAATGTGATATCCAACTCCTTCCCCTTCCAAACCTGAGAGCCTTCCTATAACATGAAATGTGATATCCAATTCCTTCCCATTCCAACCTGAGACCCTTCCTATAGCATGAGATGAGATATCCAACTCCTTCCAAATCCAACACTGATACCCTTCCGATAGCATGAGATGTGATATCCCAATGCTTCTACCAAACCTGAGACCCATACTATGGCATGAGATGTGATATCAAACTCCTTCCCATTCCAATCCTGTGACCCTACCTATAGCTTGAGATGTGATATCCAACTCCTTCCCATTCCAATTCTGAGACCCTTCCTATACCATGAGACTTGATATCTCAATGCTTCTAATACCAAACCTGAGACCCGTCCTATAACATGAGATGTGATATCCAAATATTTCCAGTTCCAAACCTTAGACCCTTCCTTTATCATGAGATGTGATATCCAATTCCTTCCCATTCCAATCCTGAGACCCTTCCGATATCATGAGATTTGTTATCTCAATGCTTCTAATATCAAACTTGAGACCCTCCCTATAACATCAGATGTGACATCCAAGTCCTCCCCATTCCAATCCTGAGACCCTTCCTATAGCATGAGATATGATATCTCAATGCTTCTAATACCAAACCTGAGACCCTTCCTATAACATGATTTGGGATATCCAACTCCTTCCCATTCCAATCCTGAGACCCTTCCGATAGCAGAGATGTGATATCTCAATGCTTATACCAAACCTGAGACCCTTCCTATGGCCTGAGATGTCATATGCAACTCCTTCCCATTCCAATCCTGAGACCCTTCCTATAGCATTAGATGTGATATCTCAATGCTTATACCAAATCTGAGACCCTTCCTATAGCATGAGATGTGATATCCAACTTCTTCCCATTCCAATCCTGAGACCCTTCCTATAGCATGAGATGTGATGTCTCAATTCTTCTAATACCAAACCTGAGATCCTTCCTATAACATGAGATGTGATATCCAACTCCTTCCCATTCCAATCCTGAGACCCTTATGATAGCATGAGATGTGATATCTCAATGCCTCTAACACCAAACCTGAGATACTTCTGATAGCATGAGATGTGATATCTCAATGCTTCTAATACCAAACCTGAGATCCTTCCTATAACATGAGATGTGATTTCCAAATCCTTCCACTTCCAAACCTGAGACCCTCCCTTTAGCATGAGATGTGATATCCAACTCCTTCCCATTCCAATCCTGAGACCCTTCTGATAGCATGAGATGTGATATTTCAATGCCTTTAATACCAAACCTGAGATCCTACCTCTAACATGAAATGTGATATCCATCTCCTTCCCATTCCAATCCTGAGACCCTTCCTATAGCATGTGATGTGATATCTCAATGCTTATACCAAATCTGAGACCCTTCCTATAGCATGAGATGTGATATCCAACTCCTTCCCATTCCAATCCTGAGACCCTTCCTATAGCATGAGATGTGATGTCTCAATGCTTCTAATACCAAACCTGAGATCCTTCCTATAACATGAGATGTGATATCCAAATATTTCCAGTTCCAAACCTTAGACCCTTCCTTTATCATGAAATGTGATATCCAATTCCTTCCCATTCCAATCCTGAGACCCTTCCGATATCATGAGATTTGTTATCTCAATGCTTCTAATATCAAACTTGAGACCCTCCCTATAACATCAGATGTGACATCCAAGTCCTTCCCATTCCAATCCTGAGACCCTTCCTATAGCATGTGATGTGATATCTCAATGCTTATACCAAATCTGAGACCCTTCCTATAGCATGAAATGTGATATCCAAGTCCTTCCCATTCCAATCCTGAGACCCTTCCTATAGCATGTGATGTGATATCTCAATGCTTATACCAAATCTGAGACCCTTCCTATAGCATGAGATGTGATATCCAACTCCTTCCCATTCCAATCCTGAGACCCTTCCTATAGCATGAGATGTGATGTCTCAATGCTTCTAATACCAAACCTGAGATCCTTCCTATAACATGAGATGTGATATCCAACTCCTTCCCATTCCAATCCTGAGACCCTTATGATAGCATGAGATGTGATATCTCAATGCCTCTAATACCAAACCTGAGATACTTCCGATAGCATGAGATGTGATATCTCAATGCTTCTAATACCAAACCTGAGATCCTTCCTATAACATGAGATGTGATTTCCAAATCCTTCCCCTTCCAAACCTGAGACCCTCCCTTTAGCATGAGATGTGATATCCAACTCCTTCCCATTCCAATCCTGAGACCCATCTGATAGCATGAGATGTGATATTTCAATGCCTCTAATACCAAACCTGAGATCCTACCTCTAACATGAAATGTGATATCCATCTCCTTCCCTTTCCAAACCTGAGACCCTGCCTATAGCATGAGATGTGATATCCAAGTCCTTTCCATTCCAATCCTGAGACCCTTCCTATAGCATGTGATGTGATATCTCAATGCTTATACCAAACCTGAGACCCTTCCTATGGCATGAGATGTGATATCTCAATGCTTATACCAAACCTGAGACCCTTCCTATAGCATGAGATGTGATATCCAACTTCTTCCCATTCCAATCCTGAGACCCTTCCTATAACATGAGATGTGATGTCGCAATGCTTCTAATACCAAACCTGAGATCTTTCCTATAACATGAGATGTGATATCCAACTCCTTCCCATTCCAATCCTGAGACCCTTCCTATAGCATGAGATGTGATATCACAATGCTTATACCAAACCTGAGACCGTTCCTATAGCTTGAGATGTGATATCCAACTCCTTCCCATTCCAATCCTGAGACCCTTCCTATAGCATGAGATGTGATATCTCAAGGCCTCTAATACCAAACCTGAGATCGTTCCTCTAACATGAAATGTGATATCCAACTCCTTCCCCTTCCAAACCTGAGAGCCTTCCTATAACATGAGATGTGACATCCAAGTCCTCCCCATTCCAATCCTGAGACCCTTCCTATAGCATGAGATGTGATATCTCAATGCTTCTAATACCAAACCTGAGACCCTTCCTATAACATGATTTGGGATATCCAACTCCTTCCCATTCCAATCCTGAGACCCTTCCGATAGCAGAGATGTGATATCTCAATGCTTATACCAAACCTGAGACCCTTCCTATGGCCTGAGATGTCATATGCAACTCCTTCCCATTCCAATCCTGAGACCCTTCCTATAGCATTAGATGTGATATCTCAATGCTTATACCAAATCTGAGACCCTTCCTATAGCATGAGATGTGATATCCAACTTCTTCCCATTCCAATCCTGAGACCCTTCCTATAGCATGAGATGTGATGTCTCAATTCTTCTAATACCAAACCTGAGATCCTTCCTATAACATGAGATGTGATATCCAACTCCTTCCCATTCCAATCCTGAGACCCTTATGATAGCATGAGATGTGATATCTCAATGCCTCTAATACCAAACCTGAGATACTTCTGATAGCATGAGATGTGATATCTCAATGCTTCTAATACCAAACCTGAGATCCTTCCTATAACATGAGATGTGATTTCCAAATCCTTCCACTTCCAAACCTGAGACCCTCCCTTTAGCATGAGATGTGATATCCAACTCCTTCCCATTCCAATCCTGAGACCCTTCTGATAGCATGAGATGTGATATTTCAATGCCTCTAATACCAAACCTGAGATCCTACCTCTAACATGAAATGTGATATCCATCTCCTTCCCTTTCCAAACCTGAGACCCTGCCTATAGCATGAGATGTGATATCCAAGTCCTTCCCATTCCAATCCTGAGACCCTTCCTATAGCATGTGATGTGATATCTCAATGATTCTAATAACAAACCTGAGACCCGTCCTATAACATGAGATGGGATATCCAACTCCTTCCCATTGCAATCCTGAGACACTTCCGATAACAGAGATGTGATATCTCAATGCTTATACCAAACCTGAGACCCTTCCTATAACATGAGATGTGATATCCAACTCCTTCCCGGTCCAAACCTGAGACCCTTCCTATAGCATATGTGATATCCAACTCCTTCCCATTCCAAACATGAGACCCTTCCTATAGCAAGAGTGTAATATCCAACTCCTTCCCATTCCAATCCTGAGACCATTCCTATAGCATGAGATGTGATATCTCAATGCTTCTAATACCAAACCTGAGATCCTTCCTATGAACATGAGATGTGATATCCAATTCCTCCCCATTCCAAACCTGAGAACCTTCCTACAGCATGCGATGTGATATCTCAATGCTTCTAATACCAAACCCGAGACCAGTCCTATAACATGAGATTGGATATCCAACTCCTTCCCCTTCCAAACCTGAGACTCTTCCTATAGCATGAGATGTGATATCCAACTTCTTCCCATTCCAATCCTGAGACCCTTCCTATAACATGAGATGTGATGTCTCAATGCTTCTAATACCAAACCTGAGATCTTTCCTATAACATGAGATGTGATTTCCAACTCCTTCACATTCCAATCCTGAGACCCTTCCTATAGCATGAGATGTGATATCTCAATGCTTATACCAAACCTGAGACCCTTCCTATAGCTTGAGATGTGATATCCAACTACTTCCCATTCCAATCCTGAGACCCTTCCTATAGCATGAGGTGTGATATCTCAAGGCCTCTAATACCAAACCTGAGATCCTTCCTCTGACATGAAATGTGATATCCAACTCCTTCCCCTTCCAAACCTGAGAGCCTTCCTATAACATGAAATGTGATATCCAATTCCTTCCCATTCCAACCTGAGACCCTTCCTATAGCATGAGATGAGATATCCAACTCCTTCCAAATCCAACACTGATACCCTTCCGATAGCATGAGATGTGATATCCCAATCCTTCTACCAAACCTGAGACCCATACTATGGCATGAGATGTGATATCAAACTCCTTCCCATTCCAATCCTGAGACCCTACCTATAGCTTGAGATGTGATATCCAACTCCTTCCCATTCCAATTCTGAGACCCTTCCTATACCATGAGACTTGATATCTCAATGCTTCTAATACCAAACCTGAGACCCGTCCTATAACATGAGATGTGATATCCAAATATTTCCAGTTCCAAACCTTAGACCCTTCCTTTATCATGAGATGTGATATCCAATTCCTTCCCATTCCAATCCTGAGACCCTTCCGATATCATGAGATTTGTTATCTCAATGCTTCTAATATCAAACTTGAGACCCTCCCTATAACATCAGATGTGACATCCAAGTCCTCCCCATTCCAATCCTGAGACCCTTCCTATAGCATGAGATATGATATCTCAATGCTTCTAATACCAAACCTGAGACCCTTCCTATAACATGATTTGGGATATCCAACTCCTTCCCATTCCAATCCTGAGACCCTTCCGATAGCAGAGATGTGATATCTCAATGCTTATACCAAACCTGAGACCCTTCCTATGGCCTGAGATGTCATATGCAACTCCTTCCCATTCCAATCCTGAGACCCTTCCTATAGCATTAGATGTGATATCTCAATGCTTATACCAAATCTGAGACCCTTCCTATAGCATGAGATGTGATATCCAACTTCTTCCCATTCCAATCCTGAGACCCTTCCTATAGCATGAGATGTGATGTCTCAATTCTTCTAATACCAAACCTGAGATCCTTCCTATAACATGAGATGTGATATCCAACTCCTTCCCATTCCAATCCTGAGACCCTTATGATAGCATGAGATGTGATATCTCAATGCCTCTAACACCAAACCTGAGATACTTCTGATAGCATGAGATGTGATATCTCAATGCTTCTAATACCAAACCTGAGATCCTTCCTATAACATGAGATGTGATTTCCAAATCCTTCCACTTCCAAACCTGAGACCCTCCCTTTAGCATGAGATGTGATATCCAACTCCTTCCCATTCCAATCCTGAGACCCTTCTGATAGCATGAGATGTGATATTTCAATGCCTTTAATACCAAACCTGAGATCCTACCTCTAACATGAAATGTGATATCCATCTCCTTCCCTTTCCAAACCTGAGACCCTGCCTATAGCATGAAATGTGATATCCAAATCCTTCCCATTCCAATCCTGAGACCCTTCCTATAGCATGTGATGTGATATCTCAATGCTTATACCAAATCTGAGACCCTTCCTATAGCATGAGATGTGATATCCAACTCCTTCCCATTCCAATCCTGAGACCCTTCCTATAGCATGAGATGTGATGTCTCAATGCTTCTAATACCAAACCTGAGATCCTTCCTATAACATGAGATGTGATATCCAACTCCTTCCCATTCCAATCCTGAGACCCTTATGATAGCATGAGATGTGATATCTCAATTCCTCTAATACCAAACCTGAGATACTTCCGATAGCATGAGATGTGATATCTCAATGCTTCTAATACCAAACCTGAGATCCTTCCTATAACATGAGATGTGATTTCCAAATCCTTCCCCTTCCAAACCTGAGACCCTCCCTTTAGCATGAGATGTGATATCCAACTCCTTCCCATTCCAATCCTGAGACCCATCTGATAGCATGAGATGTGATATTTCAATGCCTCTAATACCAAACCTGAGATCCTACCTCTAACATGAAATGTGATATCCATCTCCTTCCCTTTCCAAACCTGAGACCCTGCCTATAGCATGAGATGTGATATCCAAGTCCTTTCCATTCCAATCCTGAGACCCTTCCTATAGCATGTGATGTGATATCTCAATGCTTATACCAAACCTGAGACCCTTCCTATGGCATGAGATGTCATATACAACTCCTTCCCATTCCAATCCTGAGACCCTTCCTATAGCATGAGATGTGATATCTCAATGCTTATACCAAACCTGAGACCCTTCCTATAGCATGAGATGTGATATCCAACTTCTTCCCATTCCAATCCTGAGACCCTTCCTATAACATGAGATGTGATGTCGCAATGCTTCTAATACCAAACCTGAGATCTTTCCTATAACATGAGATGTGATATCCAACTCCTTCCCATTCCAATCCTGAGACCCTTCCTATAGCATGAGATGTGATATCACAATGCTTATACCAAACCTGAGACCGTTCCTATAGCTTGAGATGTGATATCCAACTCCTTCCCATTCCAATCCTGAGACCCTTCCTATAGCATGAGATGTGATATCTCAAGGCCTCTAATACCAAACCTGAGATCGTTCCTCTAACATGAAATGTGATATCCAACTCCTTCCCCTTCCAAACCTGAGAGCCTTCCTATAACATGAGATGTGACATCCAAGTCCTCCCCATTCCAATCCTGAGACCCTTCCTATAGCATGAGATGTGATATCTCAATGCTTCTAATACCAAACCTGAGACCCTTCCTATAACATGATTTGGGATATCCAACTCCTTCCCATTCCAATCCTGAGACCCTTCCGATAGCAGAGATGTGATATCTCAATGCTTATACCAAACCTGAGACCCTTCCTATGACCTGAGATGTCATATGCAACTCCTTCCCATTCCAATCCTGAGACCCTTCCTATAGCATTAGATGTGATATCTCAATGCTTATACCAAATCTGAGACCCTTCCTATAGCATGAGATGTGATATCCAACTTCTTCCCATTCCAATCCTGAGACCCTTCCTATAGCATGAGATGTGATGTCTCAATTCTTCTAATACCAAACCTGAGATCCTTCCTATAACATGAGATGTGATATCCAACTCCTTCCCATTCCAATCCTGAGACCCTTATGATAGCATGAAATGTGATATCTCAATGCCTCTAATACCAAACCTGAGATACTTCTGATAGCATGAGATGTGATATCTCAATGCTTCTAATACCAAACCTGAGATCCTTCCTATAACATGAGATGTGATTTCCAAATCCTTCCACTTCCAAACCTGAGACCCTCCCTTTAGCATGAGATGTGATATCCAACTCCTTCCCATTCCAATCCTGAGACCCTTCTGATAGCATGAGATGTGATATTTCAATGCCTCTAATACCAAACCTGAGATCCTACCTCTAACATGAAATGTGATATCCATCTCCTTCCCTTTCCAAACCTGAGACCCTGCCTATAGCATGAGATGTGATATCCAAGTCCTTCCCATTCCAATCCTGAGACCCTTCCTATAGCATGTGATGTGATATCTCAATGCTTATACCAAACCTGAGACCCTTCCTATGGCATGAGATGTCATATACAACTCCTTCCCATTCCAATCCTGAGACCCTTCCTATAGCATGAGATGTGATATCTCAATGCTTATACCAAACCTGAGACCCTTCCTATAGCATGAGATGTGATATCCAACTTCTTCCCATTCCAATCCTGAGACCCTTCCTATAACATGAGATGTGATGTCTCAATGCTTCTAATACCAAACCTGAGACCCTTCCTATAACATGAGATGGGATATCGAACTCCTTCCCATTCCAATCCTGAGACCCTTCCGATAGCAGAGATGTGATATCTCAATGCTTTTACCAAACCTGAGACCCTTCCCATGGCCTGAGATGTCATATACAACTCCTTCCCATTCCAATCCTGAGACCCTTCCTATAGCATGAGATGTGATATCTCAATGCTTATACCAAATCTGAGACCCTTCCTATAGCATGAGATGTGATATCCAACTCCTTCCCATTCCAATCCTGACACCCTTCCTATAGCATGAGATGTGATGTCTCAATGCTTCTAATACCAAACCTGAGATCCTTCCTATTACATGAGATGTGATATCCAACTCCTTCCCATTCCAATCCTGAGACCCTTATGATAGCATGAGATGTGATATCTCAATGCCTCTAATACCAAACCTGAGATACTTCCGATAGCATGAGATGTGATATCTCAATGCTTCTAATACCAAACCTGAGATCCTTCCTATAACATGAGATGTGATTTCCAAATCCTTCCCCTTCGAAACCTGAGACCCTCCCTTTAGCATGAGATGTGATATCAAACTCCTTCCCATTCCAATCCTGAGACCCATCTGATAGCATGAGATGTGATATTTCAATGCCTCTAATACCAAACCTGAGATCCTACCTCTAACATGAAATGTGATATCCATCTCCTTCCCTTTCCAAACCTGAGACCCTGCCTATAGCATGAGATGTGATATCCAAGTCCTTTCCATTCCAATCCTGAGACCCTTCCTATAGCATGTGATGTGATATCTCAATTCTTATACCAAACCTGAGACCCTTCCTATGGCATGAGATGTCATATACAACTCCTTCCCATTCCAATCCTGAGACCCTTCCTATAGCATGAGATGTGATATCTCAATGCTTATACCAAACCTGAGACCCTTCCTATAGCATGAGATGTGATATCCAACTTCTTCCCATTCCAATCCTGAGACCCTTCCTATAACATGAGATGTGATGTCGCAATGCTTCTAATACCAAACCTGAGATCTTTCCTATAACATGAGATGTGATATCCAACTCCTTCCCATTCCAATCCTGAGACCCTTCCTATAGCATGAGATGTGATATCACAATGCTTATACCAAACCTGAGACCGTTCCTATAGCTTGAGATGTGATATCCAACTCCTTCCCATTCCAATCCTGAGACCCTTCCTATAGCATGAGATGTGATATCTCAAGGCCTCTAATACCAAACCTGAGATCGTTCCTCTAACATGAAATGTGATATCCAACTCCTTCCCCTTCCAAACCTGAGAGCCTTCCTATAACATGAGATGTGATATCCAACTCCTTCCCATTCCAATCCTGAGACCCTTATGATAGCATGAGATGTGATATCTCAATGCCTCTAATACCAAACCTGAGATACATCCGATAGCATGAGATGTGATATCTCAATGCTTCTAATACCAAACCTGAGATCCTTCCTATAACATGAGATGTGATTTCCAAATCCTTCCCCTTCCAAACCTGAGACCCTCCCTTTAGCATGAGATGTGATATCCAACTCCTTCCCATTCCAATCCCGAGACCCTTCTGATAGCATGAGATGTGATATTTCAATGCCTCTAATACCAAACCTGAGATCCTACCTCTAACATGAAATGTGATATCCATCTCCTTCCCTTTCCAAACCTGAGACCCTGCCTATAGCATGAGATGTGATATCCAAGTCCTTTCCATTCCAATCCTGAGACCCTTCCTATAGCATGTGATGTGATATCTCAATGCTTTTAC
This sequence comes from Ambystoma mexicanum, assembly GCF_040938575.1. NCBI lineage: Eukaryota > Metazoa > Chordata > Amphibia > Caudata > Ambystomatidae > Ambystoma > Ambystoma mexicanum. Next base: position 1,018,625 of record NW_027182443.1, read on the forward strand.
CAAACCTGAGACCCTTCCTATGGCATGAGATGTCATATACAACTCCTTCCCATTCCAAACCTGAGACCCTTCCTATAGCATGAGATGTGATATCTCAATGCTTATACCAAACCTGAGACCCTTCCTATAGCATGAGATGTGATATCCAACTCCTCCCCATTCCAATCCTGAGACCCTTCCTATAGCATGAGATGTGATATCACAATGCTTATACCAAACCTGAGACCGTTCCTATAGCTTGAGATGTGATATCCAACTCCTTCCCATTCCAATCCTGAGACCCTTCCTATAGCATGAGATGTGATATCTCAAGGCCTCTAATACCAAACCTGAGATCGTTCCTCTAACATGAAATGTGATATCCAACTCCTTCCCCTTCCAAACCTGAGAGCCTTCCTATAGCATGAGATATGATAGCCAAGTCCTTCCAATTCCAATCCTGAGACCCTTCCTATAACATGAAATGTGATATCCAACTCCTTCCCATTCCAACCTGAGACCCTTCCTATAGCATGAGATGGGATATCTCAATGCTTCTAATACCAAACCTGAGACTCTTCCTATAACATGAGATGGGATATCCAACTCATTCCCATTCCAATCCTGAGACCCTTCCGATAGCAGAGATGTGATATCTCAATGCTTATACCAAACCTGAGACCCTTCCTATGGCCTGAGATGTCATATACAACTCCTTCCCATTCCAATCCTGAGACCCTTCCTATAGCATGAGATGTGATATCTCAATGCTTATACCAAATCTGAGACCCTTCCTATAGCATGAGATGTGATATCCAACTCCTTCCCATTCCAATCCTGAGACCCTTCCTATAGCATGAGATGTGATGTCTCAATGCTTCTAATACCAAACCTGATATCCTTCCTATAACATGAGATGTGATATCCAACTCCTTCCCATTCCAATCCTGAGACCCTTATGATAGCATGAGATGTGATATCTCAATGCCGCTAATACCAAACCTGAGATACTTCCGATAGCATGAGATGTGATATCTCAATGCTTCTAATACCAAACCTGAGATCCTTCCTATAACATGAGATGTGATTTCCAAATCCTCCCACTTCCAAACCTGAGACCCTCCCTTTAGCATGAGATGTGATATCCAACTCCTTCCCATTCCAATCCTGAAACCCTTCTGATAGCATGAGATGTGATATCTCAATGCCTCTAATTCCAAACCTGAGATCCTACCTCTAACATGAAATGTGATATCCATCTCCTTCCCATTCCAATCCCGAGACCCTTCCTATAGCATGAGATGTGATATCTCAATGCTTATACCAAACCTGAGACCCTTCCTATAGCATGAGATGTGATATCCAACTCCTTCCCATTCCAATCCTGAGACTCTTCCTATAGCATGAGATGTGATATCTCAATGCCTCTAATACCAAACCTGAGATCCTTCCTCTAATGTGAAATGTGATATCCAACTCCTTCCCTTTCCAAACCTGAGAGCCTACCTATAGCATGAGATGTGATATCACAATGCTTATACCAAACCTGAGACCGTTCCTATAGCTTGAGATGTGATATCCAACTCCTTCCCATTCCAATCCTGAGACCCTTCCTATAGCATGAGATGTGATATCTCAAGGCCTCTAATACCAAACCTGAGATCGTTCCTCTAACATGAAATGTGATATCCAACTCCTTCCCCTTCCAAACCTGAGAGCCTTCCTATAACATGAGATGTGGCATCCAAGTCCTTCCCATTCCAATCCTGAAACTCTTCTGATAGCATGAGATGTGATATCTCAATGCCTCTAATTCCAAACCTGAGATCCTACCTCTAACATGAAATGTGATATCCATCTCCTTCCCATTCCAATCCCGAGACCCTTCCTATAGCATGAGATGTGATATCTCAATGCTTATACCAAACCTGAGACCCTTCCTATAGCATGAGATGTGATATCCAACTCCTTCCCATTCCAATCCTGAGACTCTTCCTATAGCATGAGATGTGATATCTCAATGCCTCTAATACCAAACCTGAGATCCTTCCTCTAACGTGAAATGTGATATCCAACTCCTTCCCTTTCCAAACCTGAGAGCCTACCTATAGCATGAGATGTGATATCACAATGCTTATACCAAACCTGAGACCGTTCCTATAGCTTGAGATGTGATATCCAACTCCTTCCCATTCCAATCCTGAGACCCTTCCTATAGCATGAGATGTGATATCTCAAGGCCTCTAATACCAAACCTGAGATCGTTCCTCTAACATGAAATGTGATATCCAACTCCTTCCCCTTCCAAACCTGAGAGCCTTCCTATAACATGAGATGTGGCATCCAAGTCCTCCCCATTCCAATCCTGAGACCCTTCCTATAGCATGAGATGTGATATCTCAATGCTTCTAATACCAAACCTGAGACCCTTCCTATAACATGATTTGGGATATCCAACTCCTTCCCATTCCAATCCTGAGACCCTTCCGATAGCAGAGATGTGATATCTCAATGCTTATACCAAACCTGAGACCCTTCCTATGGCCTGAGATGTCATATGCAACTCCTTCCCATTCCAATCCTGAGACCCTTCCTATAGCATTAGATGTGATATCTCAATGCTTATACCAAATCTGAGACCCTTCCTATAGCATGAGATGTGATATCCAACTTCTTCCCATTCCAATCCTGAGACCCTTCCTATAGCATGAGATGTGATGTCTCAATTCTTTTAATACCAAACCTGAGATCCTTCCTATAACATGAGATGTGATATCCAACTCCTTCCCATTCCAATCCTGAGACCCTTATGATAGCATGAGATGTGAAATCTCAATGCCTCTAATACCAAACCTGAGATACTTCTGATAGCATGAGATGTGATATCTCAATGCTTCTAATACCAAACCTGAGATCCTTCCTATAACATGAGATGTGATTTCCAAATCCTTCCACTTCCAAACCTGAGACCCTCCCCTTAGCATGAGATGTGATATCCAACTCCTTCCCATTCCAATCCTGAGACACTTCTGATAGCATGAGATGTGATATTTCAATGCCTCTAATACCAAACCTGAGATCCTACCTCTAACATGAAATGTGATATCCATCTCCTTCCCTTTCCAAACCTGAGACCCTGCCTATAGCATGAGATGTGATATCCAAGTCCTTCCCATTCCAATCCTGAGACCCTTCCTATAGCATGTGATGTGATATCTCAATGCTTATACCAAACCTGAGACCCTTCCTATGGCATGAGATGTCATATACAACTCCTTCCCATTCCAATCCTGAGACCCTTCCTATAGCATGAGATGTGATATCTCAATGCTTATACCAAACCTGAGACCCTTCCTATAGCATGAGATGTGATGTCCAACTTCTTCCCATTCCAATCCTGAGACCCTTCCTATAACATGAGATGTGATGTCTCAATGCTTCTAATACCAAACCTGAGACCCTTCCTATAACATGAGATGGGATATCCAACTCCTTCCCATTCCAATCCTGAGACCCTTCCGATAGCAGAGATGTGATATCTCAATGCTTTTACCAAACCTGAGACCCTTCCTATGGCCTGAGATGTCATATACAACTCCTTCCCATTCCAATCCTGAGACCCTTCCTATAGCATGAGATGTGATATCTCAATGCTTATACCAAATCTGAGACCCTTCCTATAGCATGAGATGTGATATCCAACTCCTTCCCATTCCAATCCTGACACCCTTCCTATAGCATGAGATGTGATGTCTCAATGCTTCTAATACCAAACCTGAGATCCTTCCTATAACATGAGATGTGATATCCAACTCCTTCCCATTCCAATCCTGAGACCCTTATGATAGCATGAGATGTGATATCTCAATGCCTCTAATACCAAACCTGAGATACTTCCGATAGCATGAGATGTGATATCTCAATGCTTCTAATACCAAACCTGAGATCCTTCCTATAACATGAGATGTGATTTCCAAATCCTTCCCCTTCCAAACCTGAGACCCTCCCTTTAGCATGAGATATGATATCAAACTCCTTCCCATTCCAATCCTGAGACCCATCTGATAGCATGAGATGTGATATTTCAATGCCTCTAATACCAAACCTGAGATCCTACCTCTAACATGAAATGTGATATCCATCTCCTTCCCTTTCCAAACCTGAGACCCTGCCTATAGCATGAGATGTGATATCCAAGTACTTTCCATTCCAATCCTGAGACCCTTCCTATAGCATGTGATGTGATATCTCAATTCATATACCAAACCTGAGACCCTTCCTATGGCATGAGATGTCATATACAACTCCTTCCCATTCCAATCCTGAGACCCTTCCTATAGCATGAGATGTGATATCTCAATGCTTATACCAAACCTGAGACCCTTCCTATAGCATGAGATGTGATATCCAACTTCTTCCCATTCCAATCCTGAGACCCTTCCTATAACATGAGATGTGATGTCGCAATGCTTCTAATACCAAACCTGAGATCTTTCCTATAACATGAGATGTGATATCCAACTCCTTCCCATTCCAATCCTGAGACCCTTCCTATAGCATGAGATGTGATATCACAATGCTTATACCAAACCTGAGACCGTTCCTATAGCTTGAGATGTGATATCCAACCCCTTCCCATTCCAATCCTGAGACCCTTCCTATAGCATGAGATGTGATATCTCAAGGCCTCTAATACCAAACCTGAGATCGTTCCTCTAACATGAAATGTGATATCCAACTCCTTCCCCTTCCAAACCTGAGAGCCTTCCTATAACATGAGATGTGATATCCAACTCCTTCCCATTCCAATCCTGAGACCCTTATGATAGCATGAGATGTGATATCTCAATGCCTCTAATACCAAACCTGAGATACTTCCGATAGCATGAGATGTGATATCTCAATGCTTCTAATACCAAACCTGAGATCCTTCCTATAACATGAGATGTGATTTCCAAATCCTTCCCCTTCCAAACCTGAGACCCTCCCTTTATCATGAGATGTGATATCCAACTCCTTCCCATTCCAATCCTGAGACCCTTCTGATAGCATGAGATGTGATATTTCAATGCCTCTAATACCAAACCTGAGATCCTACCCCTAACATGAAATGTGATATCCATCTCCTTCCCTTTCCAAACCTGAGACCCTGCCTATAGCATGAGATGTGATATCCAAGTCCTTTCCATTCCAATCCTGAGACCCTTCCTATAGCATGTGATGTGATATCTCAATGCTTATACCAAACCTGAGACCCTTCCTATGGCATGAAATGTCATATACAACTCCTTCCCATTCCAAACCTGAGACCCTTCCTATAGCATGAGATGTGATATCTCAATGCTTATACCAAACCTGAGACCCTTCCTATAGCATGAGATGTGATATCTCAATGCCTCTAATACCAAACCTGAGATCCTTCCTCTAACGTGAAATGTGATATCCAACTCCTTCCCTTTCCAAACCTGAGAGCCTACCTATAGCATGAGATGTGATATCACAATGCTTATACCAAACCTGAGACCGTTCCTATAGCTTGAGATGTGATATCCAACTCCTTCCCATTCTAATCCTGAGACCCTTCATATAGCATGAGATGTGATATCTCAAGGCCTCTAATACCAAACCTGAGATCGTTCCTCTAACATGAAATGTGATATCCAACTCCTTCCCCTTCCAAACCTGAGAGCCTTCCTATAACATGAGATGTGGCATCCAAGTCCTCCCCATTCCAATCCTGAGACCCTTCCTATAGCATGAGATGTGATATCTCAATGCTTCTAATACCAATCCTGAGACCCTTCCTATAGCAAGAGATGTGATATCCAACTCCTTCCCCTTCCAAACTTGAGACCCTCCCTAGAACATCAGATGTGACATCCAAGTCCTCCCCATTCCAATCCTGAGACCCTTCCTATAGCATGAGATGTGATATCTCAATGCTTCTAATACCAAACCTGAGACCCTTCCTCTAACATGATTTGGGATATCCAACTCCTTCCCATTCCAATCCTGAGACCCTTCCGATAGCAGAGATGTGATATCTCAATGCTTATACCAAACCTGAGACCCTTCCTATGGCCTGAGATGTCATATGCAACTCCTTCCCATTCCAATCCTGAGACCCTTCCTATAGCATTAGATGTGATATCTCAATGCTTATACCAAATCTGAGACCCTTCCTATAGCATGAGATGTGATATACAACTTCTTCCCATTCCAATCCGGAGACCCTTCCTATAGCATGAGATGTGATGTCTCAATTCTTCTAATACCAAACCTGAGATCCTTCCTATAACATGAGATGTGATATCCAACTCCTTCCCATTCCAATCCTGAGACCCTTATGATAGCATGAGATGTGATATCTCAATGCCTCTAACACCAAACCTGAGATACTTCTGAGAGCATGAGATGTGATATCTCAATGCTTCTAATACCAAACCTGAGATCCTTCCTATAACATGAGATGTGATTTCCAAATCCTTCCACTTCCAAACCTGAGACCCTCCCTTTAGCATGAGATGTGATATCCAACTCCTTCCCATTCCAATCCTGAGACCCTTCTGATAGCATGAGATGTGATATTTCAATGCCTCTAATATCAAACCTGAGATCCTACCTCTAACATGAAATGTGATATCCATCTCCTTCCCTTTCCAAACCTGAGACCCTGCCTATAGCATGAAATGTGATATCCAAGTCCTTCCCATTCCAATCCTGAGACCCTTCCTATAGCATGAGATGTGAGGTCTCAATGCTTATACCAAACCTGAGACCCTTCCTATGGCATGAGATGTCATATACAACTCCTTCCCATTCCAATCCTGAGACCCTTCCTATAGCATGAGATGTGATATCTCAATGCTTATACCAAACCTGATACCCTTCCTATAGCATGAGATGTGATATCCAACTTCTTCCCATTCCAATCCTGAGACCCTTCCTATAACATGAGATGTGATGTCGCAATGCTTCTAATACCAAACCTGAGATCTTTCCTATAACATGAGATGTGATATCCAACTCCTTCCCATTCCAATCCTGAGACCCTTCCTATAGCATGAGATGTGATATCACAATGCTTATACCAAACCTGAGACCGTTCCTATAGCTTGAGATGTGATATCCAACTCCTTCCCATTCCAATCCTGAGACCCTTCCTATAGCATGAGATGTGATATCTCAAGGCCTCTAATACCAAACCTGAGATCGTTCCTCTAACATGAAATGTGATATCCAACTCCTTCCCCTTCCAAACCTGAGAGCCTTCCTATAACATGAGATGTGACATCCAAGTCCTCCCCATTCCAATCCTGAGACCCTTCCTATAGCATGAGATGTGATATCTCAATGCTTCTAATACCAAACCTGAGACCCTTCCTATAACATGATTTGGGATATCCAACTCCTTCCCATTCCAATCCTGAGACCCTTCCGATAGCAGAGATGTGATATCTCAATGCTTATACCAAACCTGAGACCCTTCCTATGGCCTGAGATGTCATATGCAACTCCTTCCCATTCCAATCCTGAGACCCTTCCTATAGCATTAGATGTGATATCTCAATGCTTATACCAAATCTGAGACCCTTCCTATAGCATGAGATGTGATATCCAACTTCTTCCCATTCCAATCCTGAGACCCTTCCTATAGCATGAGATGTGATGTCTCAATTCTTCTAATACCAAACCTGAGATCCTTCCTATAACATGAGATGTGATATCCAACTCCTTCCCATTCCAATCCTGAGACCCTTATGATAGCATGAGATGTGATATCTCAATGCCTCTAATACCAAACCTGAGATACTTCTGATAGCATGAGATGTGATATCTCAATGCTTCTAATACCAAACCTGAGATCCTTCCTATAACATGAGATGTGATTTCCAAATCCTTCCACTTCCAAACCTGAGACCCTCCCTTTAGCATGAGATGTGATATCCAACTCCTTCCCATTCCAATCCTGAGACCCTTCTGATAGCATGAGATGTGATATTTCAATGCCTCTAATACCAAACCTGAGATCCTACCTCTAACATGAAATGTGATATCCATCTCCTTCCCTTTCCAAACCTGAGACCCTGCCTATAGCATGAGATGTGATATCCAAGTCCTTCCCATTCCAATCCTGAGACCCTTCCTATAGCATGTGATGTGATATCTCAATGATTCTAATAACAAACCTGAGACCCGTCCTATAACATGAGATGGGATATCCAACTCCTTCCCATTGCAATCCTGAGACACTTCCGATAACAGAGATGTGATATCTCAATGCTTATACCAAACCTGAGACCCTTCCTATAACATGAGATGTGATATCCAACTCCTTCCCGGTCCAAACCTGAGACCCTTCCTATAGCATATGTGATATCCAACTCCTTCCCATTCCAAACATGAGACCCTTCCTATAGCAAGAGTGTAATATCCAACTCCTTCCCATTCCAATCCTGAGACCATTTCTATAGCATGAGATGTGATATCTCAATGCTTCTAATACCAAACCTGAGATCCTTCCTATGAACATGAGATGTGATATCCAATTCCTCCCCATTCCAAACCTGAGAACCTTCCTACAGCATGCGATGTGATATCTCAATGCTTCTAATACCAAACCCGAGACCAGTCCTATAACATGAGATTGGATATCCAACTCCTTCCCCTTCCAAACCTGAGACTCTTCCTATAGCATGAGATGTGATATCCAACTTCTTCCCATTCCAATCCTGAGACCCTTCCTATAACATGAGATGTGATGTCTCAATGCTTCTAATACCAAACCTGAGATCTTTCCTATAACATGAGATGTGATATCCAACTTCTTCCCATTCCAATCCTGACACCCTTCCTATAGCATGAGATGTGATGTCTCAATGCTTCTAATACCAAACCTGAGATCCTTCCTATAACATGAGATGTGATATCCAACTCCTTCCCATTCCAATCCTGAGACCCTTATGATAGCATGAGATGTGATATCTCAATGCCTCTAATACCAAACCTGAGATACTTCCGATAGCATGAGATGTGATATCTCAATGCTTCTAATACCAAACCTGAGATCCTTCCTATAACATGAGATGTGATTTCCAAATCCTTCCCCTTCCAAACCTGAGACCCTCCCTTTAGCATGAGATGTGATATCAAACTCCTTCCCATTCCAATCCTGAGACCCATCTGATAGCATGAGATGTGATATTTCAATGCCTCTAATACCAAACCTGAGATCCTACCTCTAACATGAAATGTGATATCCATCTCCTTCCCTTTCCAAACCTGAGACCCTGCCTATAGCATGAGATGTGATATCCAAGTACTTTCCATTCCAATCCTGAGACCCTTCCTATAGCATGTGATGTGATATCTCAATTCTTATACCAAACCTGAGACCCTTCCTATGGCATGAGATGTCATATACAACTCCTTCCCATTCCAATCCTGAGACCCTTCCTATAGCATGAGATGTGATATCTCAATGCTTATACCAAACCTGAGACCCTTCCTATAGCATGAGATGTGATATCCAACTTCTTCCCATTCCAATCCTGAGACCCTTCCTATAACATGAGATGTGATGTCGCAATGCTTCTAATACCAAACCTGAGATCTTTCCTATAACATGAGATGTGATATCCAACTCCTTCCCATTCCAATCCTGAGACCCTTCCTATAGCATGAGATGTGATATCACAATGCTTATACCAAACCTGAGACCGTTCCTATAGCTTGAGATGTGATATCCAACTCCTTCCCATTCCAATCCTGAGACCCTTCCTATAGCATGAGATGTGATATCTCAAGGCCTCTAATACCAAACCTGAGATCGTTCCTCTAACATGAAATGTGATATCCAACTCCTTCCCCTTCCAAACCTGAGAGCCTTCCTATAACATGAGATGTGATATCCAACTCCTTCCCATTCCAATCCTGAGACCCTTATGATAGCATGAGATGTGATATCTCAATGCCTCTAATACCAAACCTGAGATACTTCTGATAGCATGAGATGTGATATCTCAATGCTTCTAATACCAAACCTGAGATCCTTCCTATAACATGAGATGTGATTTCCAAATCCTTCCCCTTCCAAACCTGAGACCCTCCCTTTAGCATGAGATGTGATATCCAACTCCTTCCCATTCCAATCCTGAGACCCTTCTGATAGCATGAGATGTGATATTTCAATGCCTCTAATACCAAACCTGAGATCCTACCTCTAACATGAAATGTGATATCCATCTCCTTCCCTTTCCAAACCTGAGACCCTGCCTATAGCATGAGATGTGATATCCAAGTCCTTTCCATTCCAATCCTGAGACCTTTCCTATAGCATGTGATGTGATATCTCAATGCTTATACCAAACCTGAGACCCTTCCTATGGCATGAAATGTCATATACAACTCCTTCCCATTCCAAACCTGAGACCCTTCCTATAGCATGAGATGTGATATCTCAATGCTTATACCAAACCTGAGACCCTTCCTATAGCATGAGATGTGATATCCAACTCCTTCCCATTCTAATCCTGAGACCCTTCCTATAGCATGAGATGTGATATCTCAATGCCTCTAATACCAAACCTGAGATCATTCCTCTAACGTGAAAAGTGATATCCAACTCCTTCCCTTTCCAAACCTGAGAGCCTACCTATAGCATGAGATGTGATATCACAATGCTTATACCAAACCTGAGACCGTTCCTATAGCTTGAGATGTGATATCCAACTCCTTCCCATTCTAATCCTGAGACCCTTCCTATAGCATGAGATGTGATATCTCAAGGCCTCTAATACCAAACCTGAGATCGTTCCTCTAACATGAAATGTGATATCCAACTCCTTCCCCTTCCAAACCTGATCGCCTTCCTATAACATGAGATGTGGCATCCAAGTCCTCCCCATTCCAATCCTGAGACCCTTCCTATAGCATGAGATGTGATATCTCAATGCTTCTAATACCAATCCTGAGACCCTTCCTATAGCAAGAGATGTGATATCCAACTCCTTCCCCTTCCAAACTTGAGACCCTCCCTATAACATCAGATGTGACATCCAAATCCTCCCCATTCCAATCCTGAGACCCTTCCTATAGCATGAGATGTGATATCTCAATGCTTCTAATACCAAACCTGAGACCCTTCCTATAACATGATTTGGGATATCCAACTCCTTCCCATTCCAATCCTGAGACCCTTCCGATAGCAGAGATGTGATATCTCAATGCTTATACCAAACCTGAGACCCTTCCTATGGCCTGAGATGTCATATGCAACTCCTTCCCATTTAAATCCTGAGACCCTTCCTATAGCATTAGATGTGATATCTCAATGCTTATACCAAATCTGAGACCCTTCCTATAGCATGAGATGTGATATCCAACTTCTTCCCATTCCAATCCTGAGACCCTTCCTATAGCATGAGATGTGATGTCTCAATTCTTCTAATACCAAACCTGAGATCCTTCCTATAACATGAGATGTGATATCCAACTCCTTCCCATTCCAATCCTGAGACCCTTATGATAGCATGAGATGTGATATCTCAATGCCTCTAATACCAAACCTGTGATACTTCTGATAGCATGAGATGTGATATCTCAATGCTTCTAATACCAAACCTGAGATCCTTCCTATAACATGAGATGTGATTTCCAAATCCTTCCACTTCCAAACCTGAGACCCTCCCTTTAGCATGAGATGTGATATCCAACTCCTTCCCATTCCAATCCTGAGACCCTTCTGATAGCATGAGATGTGATATTTCAATGCCTCTAATACCAAACCTGAGATCCTACCTCTAACATGAAATGTGATATCCATCTCCTTCCCTTTCCAAACCTGAGACCCTGCCTATAGCATGAGATGTGATATCCAAGTCCTTCCCATTCCAATCCTGAGACCCTTCCTATAGCATGTGATGTGATATCTCAATGATTCTAATAACAAACCTGAGACCCGTCCTATAACATGAGATGGGATATCCAACTCCTTCCCATTGCAATCCTGAGACACTTCCGATAACAGAGATGTGATATCTCAATGCTTATACCAAACCTGAGACCCTTCCTATAACATGAGATGTGATATCCAACTCCTTCCCGGTCCAAACCTGAGACCCTTCCTATAGCATATGTGATATCCAACTCCTTCCCATTCCAAACATGAGACCCTTCCTATAGCAAGAGTGTAATATCCAACTCCTTCCCATTCCAATCCTGAGACCATTTCTATAGCATGAGATGTGATATCTCAATGCTTCTAATACCAAACCTGAGATCCTTCCTATGAACATGAGATGTGATATCCAATTCCTCCCCATTCCAAACCTGAGAACCTTCCTACAGCATGCGATGTGATATCTCAATGCTTCTAATACCAAACCCGAGACCAGTCCTATAACATGAGATTGGATATCCAACTCCTTCCCCTTCCAAACCTGAGACTCTTCCTATAGCATGAGATGTGATATCCAACTTCTTCCCATTCCAATCCTGAGACCCTTCCTATAACATGAGATGTGATGTGTCAATGCTTCTAATACCAAACCTGAGATCTTTCCTATAACATGAGATGTGATATCCAACTTCTTCCCATTCCAATCCTGACACCCTTCCTATAGCATGAGATGTGATGTCTCAATGCTTCTAATACCAAACCTGAGATCCTTCCTATAACATGAGATGTGATATCCAACTCCTTCCCATTCCAATCCTGAGACCCTTATGATAGCATGAGATGTGATATCTCAATGCCTCTAATACCAAACCTGAGATACTTCCGATAGCATGAGATGTGATATCTCAATGCTTCTAATACCAAACCTGAGATCCTTCCTATAACATGAGATGTGATTTCCAAATCCTTCCCCTTCCAAACCTGAGACCCTCCCTTTAGCATGAGATGTGATATCCAACTCCTTCCCATTCCAATCCTGAGACCCTTCTGATAGCATGAGATGTGATATTTCAATGCCTCTAATACCAAACCTGAGATCCTACCTCTAACATGAAATGTGATATCCATCTCCTTCCCTTTCCAAACCTGAGACCCTGCCTATAGCATGAGATGTGATATCCAAGTCCTTTCCATTCCAATCCTGAGACCTTTCCTATAGCATGTGATGTGATATCTCAATGCTTATACCAAACCTGAGACCCTTCCTATGGCATGAAATGTCATATACAACTCCTTCCCATTCCAAACCTGAGACCCTTCCTATAGCATGAGATGTGATATCTCAATGCTTATACCAAACCTGAGACCCTTCCTATAGCATGAGATGTGATATCTCAATGCCTCTAATACCAAACCTGAGATCCTTCCTCTAACGTGAAAAGTGATATCCAACTCCTTCCCTTTCCAAACCTGAGAGCCTACCTATAGCATGAGATGTGATATCACAATGCTTATACCAAACCTGAGACCGTTCCTATAGCTTGAGATGTGATATCCAACTCCTTCCCATTCTAATCCTGAGACCCTTCCTATAGCATGAGATGTGATATCTCAAGGCCTCTAATACCAAACCTGAGATCGTTCCTCTAACATGAAATGTGATATCCAACTCCTTCCCCTTCCAAACCTGAGAGCCTTCCTATAACATGAGATGTGGCATCCAAGTCCTCCCCATTCCAATCCTGAGACCCTTCCTATAGCATGAGATGTGATATCTCAATGCTTCTAATACCAATCCTGAGACCCTTCCTATAGCAAGAGATGTGATATCCAACTCCTTCCCCTTCCAAACTTGAGACCCTCCCTATAACATCAGATGTGACATCCAAATCCTCCCCATTCCAATCCTGAGACCCTTCCTATAGCATGAGATGTGATATCTCAATGCTTCTAATACCAAACCTGAGACCCTTCCTATAACATGATTTGGGATATCCAACTCCTTCCCATTCCAATCCTGAGACCCTTCCGATAGCAGAGATGTGATATCTCAATGCTTATACCAAACCTGAGACCCTTCCTATGGCCTGAGATGTCATATGCAACTCCTTCCCATTCCAATCCTGAGACCCTTCCTATAGCATTAGATGTGATATCTCAATGCTTATACCAAATCTGAGACCCTTCCTATAGCATGAGATGTGATATCCAACTTCTTCCCATTCCAATCCTGAGACCCTTCCTATAGCATGAGATGTGATGTCTCAATTCTTCTAATACCAAACCTGAGATCCTTCCTATAACATGAGATGTGATATCCAACTCCTTCCCATTCCAATCCTGAGACCCTTATGATAGCATGAGATGTGATATCTCAATGCCTCTAACACCAAACCTGAGATACTTCTGATAGCATGAGATGTGATATCTCAATGCTTCTAATACCAAACCTGAGATCCTTCCTATAACATGAGATGTGATTTCCAAATCCTTCCACTTCCAAACCTGAGACCCTCCCTTTAGCATGAGATGTGATATCCAACTCCTTCCCATTCCAATCCTGAGACCCTTCTGATAGCATGAGATGTGATATTTCAATGCCTCTAATATCAAACCTGAGATCCTACCTCTAACATGAAATGTGATATCCATCTCCTTCCCTTTCCAAACCTGAGACCCTGCCTATAGCATGAAATGTGATATCCAAGTCCTTCCCATTCCAATCCTGAGACCCTTCCTATAGCATGTGATGTGATATCTCAATGCTTATACCAAATCTGAGACCCTTCCTATAGCATGAGATGTGATATCCAACTCCTTCCCATTCCAATCCTGAGACCCTTCCTATAGCATGAGATGTGATGTCTCAATGCTTCTAATACCAAACCTGAGATCCTTCCTATAACATGAGATGTGATATCCAACTCCTTCCCATTCCAATCCTGAGACCCTTATGATAGCATGAGATGTGATATCTCAATGCCTCTAATACCAAACCTGAGATACTTCCGATAGCATGAGATGTGATATCTCAATGCTTCTAATACCAAACCTGAGATCCTTCCTATAACATGAGATGTGATTTCCAAATCCTTCCCCTTCCAAACCTGAGACCCTCCCTTTAGCATGAGATGTGATATCCAACTCCTTCCCATTCCAATCCTGAGACCCATCTGATAGCATGAGATGTGATATTTCAATGCCTCTAATACCAAACCTGAGATCCTACCTCTAACATGAAATGTGATATCCATCTCCTTCCCTTTCCAAACCTGAGACCCTGCCTATAGCATGAGATGTGATATCCAAGTCCTTTCCATTCCAATCCTGAGACCCTTCCTATAGCATGTGATGTGATATCTCAATGCTTATACCAAACCTGAGACCCTTCCTATGGCATGAGATGTCATATACAACTCCTTCCCATTCCAATCCTGAGACCCTTCCTATAGCATGAGATGTGATATCTCAATGCTTATACCAAACCTGAGACCCTTCCTATAGCATGAGATGTGATATCCAACTTCTTCCCATTCCAATCCTGAG
Source organism: Ambystoma mexicanum (assembly GCF_040938575.1). Classification (NCBI taxonomy): domain Eukaryota; kingdom Metazoa; phylum Chordata; class Amphibia; order Caudata; family Ambystomatidae; genus Ambystoma; species Ambystoma mexicanum. The sequence goes on from NW_027182443.1 coordinate 1,034,049, forward strand.
ACCCTTCCTATAACATGAGATGTGATGTTGCAATGCTTCTAATACCAAACCTGAGATCTTTCCTATAACATGAGATGTGATATCCAACTCCTTCCCATTCCAATCCTGAGACCCTTCCTATAGCATGAGATGTGATATCACAATGCTTATACCAAACCTGAGACCGTTCCTATAGCTTGAGATGTGATATCCAACTCCTTCCCATTCCAATCCTGAGACCCTTCCTATAGCATGAGATGTGATATCTCAAGGCCTCTAATACCAAACCTGAGATCGTTCCTCTAACATGAAATGTGATATCCAACTCCTTCCCCTTCCAAACCTGAGAGCCTTCCTATAACATGAGATGTGACATCCAAGTCCTCCCCATTCCAATCCTGAGACCCTTCCTATAGCATGAGATGTGATATCTCAATGCTTCTAATACCAAACCTGAGACCCTTCCTATAACATGATTTGGGATATCCAATTCCTTCCCATTCCAATCCTGAGACCCTTCCGATAGCAGAGATGTGATATCTCAATGCTTATACCAAACCTGAGACCCTTCCTATGGCCTGAGATGTCATATGCAACTCCTTCCCATTCCAATCCTGAGACCCTTCCTATAGCATTAGATGTGATATCTCAATGCTTATACCAAATCTGAGACCCTTCCTATAGCATGAGATGTGATATCCAACTTCTTCCCATTCCAATCCTGAGACCCTTCCTATAGCATGAGATGTGATGTCTCAATTCTTCTAATACCAAACCTGAGATCCTTCCTATAACATGAGATGTGATATCCAACTCCTTCCCATTCCAATCCCGAGACCCTTATGATAGCATGAGATGTGATATCTCAATGCCTCTAATACCAAACCTGAGATACTTCTGATAGCATGAGATGTGATATCTCAATGCTTCTAATACCAAACCTGAGATCCTTCCTATAACATGAGATGTGATTTCCAAATCCTTCCACTTCCAAACCTGAGACCCTCCCTTTAGCATGAGATCTGATATCCAACTCCTTCCCATTCCAATCCTGTGACCCTTCTGATAGCATGAGATGTGATATTTCAATGCCTCTAATACCAAACCTGAGATCCTACCTCTAACATGAAATGTGATATCCATCTCCTTCCCTTTCCAAACCTGAGACCCTGCCTATAGCATGAGATGTGATATCCAAGTCCTTCCCATTCCAATCCTGAGACCCTTCCTATAGCATGTGATGTGATATCTCAATGATTCTAATAACAAACCTGAGACCCGTCCTATAACATGAGATGGGATATCCAACTCCTTCCCATTGCAATCCTGAGACACTTCCGATAACAGAGATGTGATATCTCAATGCTTATACCAAACCTGAGACCTTTCCTATAACATGAGATGTGATATCCAACTCCTTCCCGGTCCAAACCTGAGACCCTTCCTATAGCATATGTGATATCCAACTCCTTCCCATTCCAAACATGAGACCCTTCCTATAGCAAGAGTGTAATATCCAACTCCTTCCCATTCCAATCCTGAGACCATTCCTATAGCATGAGATGTGATATCTCAATGCTTCTAATACCAAACCTGAGATCCTTCCTATGAACATGAGATGTGATATCCAATTCCTCCCCATTCCAAACCTGAGAACCTTCCTACAGCATGCGATGTGATATCTCAATGCTTCTAATACCAAACCCGAGACCAGTCCTATAACATGAGATTGGATATTCAACTCCTTCCCCTTCCAAACCTGAGACTCTTCCTATAGCATGAGATGTGATACCCAACTTCTTCCCATTCCAATCCTGAGACCCTTCCTATAACATGAGATGTGATGTCTCAATGCTTCTAATACCAAACCTGAGATCTTTCCTATAACATGAGATGTGATATCCAACTCCTTCACATTCCAATCCTGAGACCCTTCCTATAGCATGAGATGTGATATCTCAATGCTTATACCAAACCTGAGACCCTTCCTATAGCTTGAGATGTGATATCCAACTCCTTCCCATTCCAATCCTGAGACCCTTCCTATAGCATGAGGTGTGATATCTCAAGGCCTCTAATACCAAACCTGAGATCCTTCCTCTGACATGAAATGTGATATCCAACTCCTTCCCCTTCCAAACCTGAGAGCCTTCCTATAACATGAAATGTGATATCCAATTCCTTCCCATTCCAACCTGAGACCCTTCCTATAGCATGAGATGAGATATCCAACTCCTTCCAAATCCAATACTGATACCCTTCCGATAGCATGAGATGTGATATCCCAATGCTTCTACCAAACCTGAGACCCATACTATGGCATGAGATGTGATATCAAACTCCTTCCCATTCCAATCCTGAGACCCTACCTATAGCTTGAGATGTGATATCCAACTCCTTCCCATTCCAATTCTGAGACCCTTCCTATACCATGAGACTTGATATCTCAATGCTTCTAATACCAAACCTGAGACCCGTCCTATAACATGAGATGTGATATCCAAATATTTCCAGTTCCAAACCTTAGACCCTTCCTTTATCATGAGATGTGATATCCAATTCCTTCCCATTCCAATCCTGAGACCCTTCCGATATCATGAGATTTGTTATCTCAATGCTTCTAATATCAAACTTGAGACCCTCCCTATAACATCAGATGTGACATCCAAGTCCTCCCCATTCCAATCCTGAGACCCTTCCTATAGCATGAGATATGATATCTCAATGCTTCTAATACCAAACCTGAGACCCTTCCTATAACATGATTTGGGATATCCAACTCCTTCCCATTCCAATCCTGAGACCCTTCCGATAGCAGAGATGTGATATCTCAATGCTTATACCAAACCTGAGACCCTTCCTATGGCCTGAGATGTCATATGCAACTCCTTCCCATTCCAATCCTGAGACCCTTCCTATAGCATTAGATGTGATATCTCAATGCTTATACCAAATCTGAGACCCTTCCTATAGCATGAGATGTGATATCCAACTTCTTACCATTCCAATCCTGAGACCCTTCCTATAGCATGAGATGTGATGTCTCAATTCTTCTAATACCAAACCTGAGATCCTTCCTATAACATGAGATGTGATATCCAACTCCTTCCCATTCCAATCCTGAGACCCTTATGATAGCATGAGATGTGATATCTCAATGCCTCTAACACCAAACCTGAGATACTTCTGATAGCATGAGATGTGATATCTCAATGCTTCTAATACCAAACCTGAGATCCTTCCTATAACATGAGATGTGATTTCCAAATCCTTCCACTTCCAAACCTGAGACCCTCCCTTTAGCATGAGATGTGATATCCAACTCCTTCCCATTCCAATCCTGAGACCCTTCTGATAGCATGAGATGTGATATTTCAATGCCTTTAATACCAAACCTGAGATCCTACCTCTAACATGAAATGTGATATCCATCTCCTTCCCTTTCCAAACCTGAGACCCTGCCTATAGCATGAAATGTGATATCCAAGTCCTTCCCATTCCAATCCTGAGACCCTTCCTATAGCATGTGATGTGATATCTCAATGCTTATACCAAATCTGAGACCCTTCCTATAGCATGAGATGTGATATCCAACTCCTTCCCATTCCAATCCTGAGACCCTTCCTATAGCATGAGATGTGATGTCTCAATGCTTCTAATACCAAACCTGAGATCCTTCCTATAACATGAGATGTGATATCCAACTCCTTCCCATTCCAATCCTGAGACCCTTATGATAGCATGAGATGTGATATCTCAATGCCTCTAATACCAAACCTGAGATACTTCCGATAGCATGAGATGTGATATCTCAATGCTTCTAATACCAAACCTGAGATCCTTCCTATAACATGAGATGTGATTTCCAAATCCTTCCGCTTCCAAACCTGAGACCCTCCCTTTAGCATGAGATGTGATATCCAACTCCTTCCCATTCCAATCCTGAGACCCATCTGATAGCATGAGATGTGATATTTCAATGCCTCTAATACCAAACCTGAGATCCTACCTCTAACATGAAATGTGATATCCATCTCCTTCCCTTTCCAAACCTGAGACCCTGCCTATAGCATGAGATGTGATATCCAAGTCCTTTCCATTCCAATCCTGAGACCCTTCCTATAGCATGTGATGTGATATCTCAATGCTTATACCAAACCTGAGACCCTTCCTATGGCATGAGATGTCATATACGACTCCTTCCCATTCCAATCCTGAGACCCTTCCTATAGCATGAGATGTGATATCTCAATGCTTATACCAAACCTGAGACCCTTCCTATAGCATGAGATGTGATATCCAACTTCTTCCCATTCCAATCCTGAGACCCTTCCTATAACATGAGATGTGATGTCGCAATGCTTCTAATACCAAACCTGAGATCTTTCCTATAACATGAGATGTGATATCCAACTCCTTCCCATTCCAATCCTGAGACCCTTCCTATAGCATGAGATTTGATATCACAATGCTTATACCAAACCTGAGACCGTTCCTATAGCTTGAGATGTGATATCCAACTCCTTCCCATTCCAATCCTGAGACCCTTCCTATAGCATGAGATGTGATATCTCAAGGCCTCTAATACCAAACCTGAGATCGTTCCTCTAACATGAAATGTGATATCCAACTCCTTCCCCTTCCAAACCTGAGAGCCTTCCTATAACATGAGATGTGACAGCCAAGTCCTCCCCATTCCAATCCTGAGACCCTTCCTATAGCATGAGATGTGATATCTCAATGCTTCTAATACCAAACCTGAGACCCTTCCTATAACATGATTTGGGATATCCAACTCCTTCCCATTCCAATCCTGAGACCCTTCCGATAGCAGAGATGTGATATCTCAATGCTTATACCAAACCTGAGACCCTTCCTATGGCCTGAGATGTCATATGCAACTCCTTCCCATTCCAATCCTGAGACCCTTCCTATAGCATTAGATGTGATATCTCAATGCTTATACCAAATCTGAGACCCTTCCTATAGCATGAGATGTGATATCCAACTTCTTCCCATTCCAATCCTGAGACCCTTCCTATAGCATGAGATGTGATGTCTCAATTCTTCTAATACCAAACCTGAGACCCTTCCTATAACATGAGATGTGATATCCAACTCCTTCCCATTCCAATCCTGAGACCCTTATGATAGCATGAGATGTGATATCTCAATGCCTCTAATACCAAACCTGAGATACTTCTGATAGCATGAGATGTGATATCTCAATGCTTCTAATACCAAACCTGAGATCCTTCCTATAACATGAGATGTGATTTCCAAATCCTTCCACTTCCAAACCTGAGACCCTCCCTTTAGCATGAGATGTGATATCCAACTCCTTCCCATTCCAATCCTGAGACCCTTCTGATAGCATGAGATGTGATATTTCAATGCCTCTAATACCAAACCTGAGATCCTACCTCTAACATGAAATGTGATATCCATCTCCTTCCCTTTCCAAACCTGAGACCCTGCCTATAGCATGAGATGTGATATCCAAGTCCTTCCCATTCCAATCCTGAGACCCTTCCTATAGCATGTGATGTGATATCTCAATGCTTATACCAAACCAGAGACCCTTCCTATGGCATGAGATGTCATATACAACTCCTTCCCATTCCAATCCTGAGACCCTTCCTATAGCATGAGATGTGATATCTCAATGCTTATACCAAACCTGAGACCCTTCCTATAGCATGAGATGTGATATCCAACTTCTTCCCATTCCAATCCTGAGACCCTTCCTATAACATGAGATGTGATGTCTCAATGCTTCTAATACCAAACCTGAGACCCTTCCTATAACATGAGATGGGATATCCAACTCCTTCCCATTCCAATCCTGAGACCCTTCCGATAGCAGAGATGTGATATCTCAATGCTTTTACCAAACCTGAGACCCTTCCTATGGCCTGAGATGTCATATACAACTCCTTCCCATTCCAATCCTGAGACCCTTCCTATAGCATGAGATGTGATATCTCAATGCTTATACCAAATCTGAGACCCTTCCTATAGCATGAGATGTGATATCCAACTCCTTCCCATTCCAATCCTGACACCCTTCCTATAGCATGAGATGTGATGTCTCAATGCTTCTAATACCAAACCTGAGATCCTTCCTATAACATGAGATGTGATATCCAACTCCTTCCCATTCCAATCCTGAGACCCTTATGATAGCATGAGATGTGATATCTCAATGCCTCTAATACCAAACCTGAGATACTTCCGATAGCATGAGATGTGATATCTCAATGCTTCTAATACCAAACCTGAGATCCTTCCTATAACATGAGATGTGATTTCCAAATCCTTCCCCTTCGAAACCTGAGACCCTCCCTTTAGCATGAGATGTGATATCAAACTCCTTCCCATTCCAATCCTGAGACCCATCTGATAGCATGAGATGTGATATTTCAATGCCTCTAATACCAAACCTGAGATCCTACCTCTAACATGAAATGTGATATCCATCTCCTTCCCTTTCCAAACCTGAGACCCTGCCTATAGCATGAGATGTGATATCCAAGTCCTTTCCATTCCAATCCTGAGACCCTTCCTATAGCATGTGATGTGATATCTCAATTCTTATACCAAACCTGAGACCCTTCCTATGGCATGAGATGTCATATACAACTCCTTCCCATTCCAATCCTGAGACCCTTCCTATAGCATGAGATGTGATATCTCAATGCTTATACCAAACCTGAGACCCTTCCTATAGCATGAGATGTGATATCCAACTTCTTCCCATTCCAATCCTGAGACCCTTCCTATAACATGAGATGTGATGTCGCAATGCTTCTAATACCAAACCTGAGATCTTTCCTATAACATGAGATGTGATATCCAACTCCTTCCCATTCCAATCCTGAGACCCTTCCTATAGCATGAGATGTGATATCACAATGCTTATACCAAACCCGAGACCGTTCCGATAGCTTGAGATGTGATATCCAACTCCTTCCCATTCCAATACTGAGACCCTTCCTATAGCATGAGATGTGATATCTCAAGGCCTCTAATACCAAACCTGAGATCGTTCCTCTAACATGAAATGTGATATCCAACTCCTTCCCCTTCCAAACCTGAGAGCCTTCCTATAACATGAGATGTGATATCCAACTCCTTCCCATTCCAATCCTGAGACCCTTCTGATAGCATGAGATGTGATATCTCAATGCCTCTAATACCAAACCTGAGATACTTCCGATAGCATGAGATGTGATATCTCAATGCTTCTAATATCAAACCTGAGATCCTTCCTATAATATGAGATGTGATTTCCAAATCCTTCCCCTTCCAAACCTGAGACCCTCCCTTTAGCATGAGATGTGATATCCAACTCCTTCCCATTCCAATCCTGAGACCCTTCTGATAGCATGAGATGTGATATTTCAATGCCTCTAATACCAAACCTGAGATCCTACCTCTAACATGAAATGTGATATCCATCTCCTTCCCTTTCCAAACCTGAGACCCTGCCTATAGCATGAGATGTGATATCCAAGTCCTTTCCATTCCAATCCTGGGACCCTTCCTATAGCATGTGATGTGATATCTCAATGCTTATACCAAACCTGAGACCCTTCCTATGGCATGAGATGTCATATACAACTCCTTCCCATTCCAAACCTGAGACCCTTCCTATAGCATGAGATGTGATATCTCAATGCTTATACCAAACCTGAGACCCTTCCTATAGCATGAGATGTGATATCCAACTCCTCCCCATTCCAATCCTGAGACCCTTCCTATAGCATGAGATGTGATATCACAATGCTTATACCAAACCTGAGACCGTTCCTATAGCTTGAGATGTGATATCCAACTCCTTCCCATTCCAATCCTGAGACCCTTCCTATAGCATGAGATGTGATATCTCAAGGCCTCTAATACCAAACCTGAGATCGTTCCTCTAACATGAAATGTGATATCCAACTCCTTCCCCTTCCAAACCTGAGAGCCTTCCTATAGCATGAGATATGATAGCCAAGTCCTTCCAATTCCAATCCTGAGACCCTTCCTATAGCATGAGATGTGATATCCAACTCCTTCCCATTCCAATCCTGAGACCCTTCCTATAGCATGAGATGTGATGTCTCAATGCTTCTAATACCAAACCTGATATCCTTCCTATAACATGAGATGTGATATCCAACTCCTTCCCATTCCAATCCTGAGACCCTTATGATAGCATGAGATGTGATATCTCAATGCCTCTAATACCAAACCTGAGATACTTCCGATAGCATGAGATGTGATATCTCAATGCTTCTAATACCAAACCTGAGATCCTTCCTATAACATGAGATGTGATTTCCAAATCCTCCCGCTTCCAAACCTGAGACCCTCCCTTTAGCATGAGATGTGATATCCAACTCCTTCCCATTCCAATCCTGAAACCCTTCTGATAGCATGAGATGTGATATCTCAATGCCTCTAATTCCAAACCTGAGATCCTACCTCTAACATGAAATGTGATATCCATCTCCTTCCCATTCCAATCCCGAGACCCTTCCTATAGCCTGAGATGTGATTTCTCAATGCTTATACCAAACCTGAGACCCTTCCTATAGCATGTGATGTGATATCCAACTCCTTCCCATTCCAATCCTGAGACTCTTCCTATAGCATGAGATGTGATATCTCAATGCCTCTAATACCAAACCTGAGATCCTTCCTCTAACGTGAAATGTGATATCCAACTCCTTCCCTTTCCAAACCTGAGAGCCTACCTATAGCATGAGATGTGATATCACAATGCTTATACCAAACCTGAAACCGTTCCTATAGCTTGAGATGTGATATCCAACTCCTTCCCATTCCAATCCTGAGACCCTTCCTATAGCATGAGATGTGATATCTCAAGGCCTCTAATACCAAACCTGAGATCGTTCCTCTAACATGAAATGTGATATCCAACTCCTTCCCCTTCCAAACCTGAGAGCCTTCCTATAACATGAGATGTGACAGCCAAGTCCTCCCCATTCCAATCCTGAGACCCTTCCTATAGCATGAGATGTGATATCTCAATGCTTCTAATACCAAACCTGAGACCCTTCCTATAACATGATTTGGGATATCCAACTCCTTCCCATTCCAATCCTGAGACCCTTCCGATAGCAGAGATGTGATATCTCAATGCTTATACCAAACCTGAGACACTTCCTATGGCCTGAGATGTCATATGCAACTACTTCCCATTCCAATCCTGAGACCCTTCCTATAGCATTAGATGTGATATCTCAATGCTTATACCAAATCTAAGACCCTTCCTATAGCATGAGATGTGATATCCAACTTCTTCCCATTCCAATCCTGAGACCCTTCCTATAGCATGAGATGTGATGTCTCAATTCTTCTAATACCAAACCTGAGATCCTTCCTATAACATGAGATGTGATTTCCAAATCCTTCCACTTCCAAACCTGAGACCCTCCCTTTAGCATGAGATGTGATATCCAACTCCTTCCCATTCCAATCCTGAGACCCTTCTGATAGCATGAGATGTGATATTTCAATGCCTCTAATACCAAACCTGAGATCCTACCTCTAACATGAAATGTGATATCCATCTCCTTCCCTTTCCAAACCTGAGACCCTGCCTATAGCATGAGATGTGATATCCAAGTCCTTCCCATTCCAATCCTGAGACCCTTCCTATAGCATGTGATGTGATATCTCAATGCTTATACCAAACCTGAGACCCTTCCTATGGCATGAGATGTCATATACAACTCCTTCCCATTCCAATCCTGAGACCCTTCCTATAGCATGAGATGTGATATCTCAATGCTTATACCAAACCTGAGACCCTTCCTATAGCATGAGATGTGATGTCCAACTTCTTCCCATTCCAATCCTGAGACCCTTCCTATAACATGAGATGTGATGTCTCAATGCTTCTAATACCAAACCTGAGACCCTTCCTATAACATGAGATGGGATATCCAACTCCTTCCCATTCCAATCCTGAGACCCTTCCGATAGCAGAGATGTGATATCTCAATGCTTTTACCAAACCTGAGACCCTTCCTATGGCCTGAGATGTCATATACAACTCCTTCCCATTCCAATCCTGAGACCCTTCCTATAGCATGAGATGTGATATCTCAATGCTTATACCAAATCTGAGACCCTTCCTATAGCATGAGATGTGATATCCAACTCCTTCCCATTCCAATCCTGACACCCTTCCTATAGCATGAGATGTGATGTCTCAATGCTTCTAATACCAAACCTGAGATCCTTCCTATAACATGAGATGTGATATCCAACTCCTTCCCATTCCAATCCTGAGACCCTTATGATAGCATGAGATGTGATATCTCAATGCCTCTTATACCAAACCTGAGATACTTCCGATTACATGAGATGTGATATCTCAATGCTTCTAATACCAAACCTGAGATCCTTCCTATAACATGAGATGTGATTTCCAAATCCTTCCCCTTCCAAACCTGAGACCCTCCCTTTAGCATGAGATGTGATATCAAACTCCTTCCCATTCTAATCCTGAGACCCATCTGATAGCATGAGATGTGATATTTCAATGCCTCTAATACCAAACCTGAGATCCTACCTCTAACATGAAATGTGATATCCATCTCCTTCCCTTTCCAAACCTGAGACCCTGCCTATAGCATGAGATGTGATATCCAAGTCCTTTCCATTCCAATCCTGAGACCCTTCCTATAGCATGTGATGTGATATCTCAATTCTTATACCAAACCTGAGACCCTTCCTATGGCATGAGATGTCATATACAACTCCTTCCCATTCCAATCCTGAGACCCTTCCTATAGCATGAGATGTGATATCTCAATGCTTATACCAAACCTGAGACCCTTCCTATAGCATGAGATGTGATATCCAACTTCTTCCCATTCCAATCCTGAGACCCTTCCTATAACATGAGATGTGATGTCGCAATGCTTCTAATACCAAACCTGAGATCTTTCCTATAACATGAGATGTGATATCCAACTCCTTCCCATTCCAATCCTGAGACCCTTCCTATAGCATGAGATGTGATATCTCAAGGCCTCTAATACCAAACCTGAGATCGTTCCTCTAACATGAAATGTGATATCCAACTCCTTCCCCTTCCAAACCTGAGAGCCTTCCTATAACATGAGATATGATATCCAACTCCTTCCCATTCCAATCCTGAGACCCTTATGATAGCATGAGATGTGATATCTCAATGCCTCTAATACCAAACCTGAGATACTTCCGATAGCATGAGATGTGATATCTCAATGCTTCTAATACCAAACCTGAGATCCTTCCTATAACATGAGATGTGATTTCCAAATCCTTCCCCTTCCAAACCTGAGACCCTCCCTTTAGCATGAGATGTGATATCCAACTCCTTCCCATTCCAATCCTGAGACCCTTCTGATAGCATGAGATGTGATATTTCAATGCCTCTAATACCAAACCTGAGATCCTACCTCTAACATGAGATGTGATATCCATCTCCTTCCCTTTCCAAACCTGAGACCCTGCCTATAGCATGAGATGTGATATCCAAGTCCTTTCCATTCCAATCCTGAGACCCTTCCTATAGCATGTGATGTGATATCGCAATGCTTATACCAAACCTGAGACCCTTCCTATGGCATGAGATGTCATATACAACTCCTTCCCATTCCAAACCTGAGACCCTTCCTATAGCATGAGATGTGATATCTCAATGCTTATACCAAACCTGAGACCCTTCCTATAGCATGAGATGTGATATCTCAATGCCTCTAATACCAAACCTGAGATCCTTCCTCTAACGTGAAATGTGATATCCAACTCCTTCCCTTTCCAAACCTGAGAGCCTACCTATAGCATGAGATGTGATATCACAATGCTTATACCAAACCTGAGACCGTTCCTATAGCTTGAGATGTGATATCCAACTCCTTCCCATTCTAATCCTGAGACCCTTCCTATAGCATGAGATGTGATATCTCAAGGCCTCTAATACCAAACCTGATATCGTTCCTCTAACATGAAATGTGATATCCAACTCCTTCCCCTTCCAAACCTGAGAGCCTTCCTATAACATGAGATGTGGCATCCAAGTCCTCCCCATTCCAATCCTGAGACCCTTCCTATAGCATGAGATGTGATATCTCAATGCTTCTAATACCAATCCTGAGACCCTTCCTATAGCAAGAGATGTGATATCCAAATCCTTCCCATTCCAATCCTGAGACCCTTCCTATAACATGAGATGTGATATCCAACTCCTTCCCATTCAAATCCTGAGACCCTTCCTATAGCATGAGAAGGGATATCCAACTCCTTCCCAATCCAATCCTGAGACCCTTCCGATAGCAGAGACGTGATATCTCAATGCTTCTACCAAACCTGAGACCCTTCCTTTAGCATGAGATGTGATATCCAAATCCTTCACATTCCAATCCTGAGACCCTTCCTATAGCATGAGATGTGATATCTCAATGCTTCTAATACCAAACCTGAGATCCTTCCGATAACATGAGATGTGATATCCAATTCCTTCCCATTCCAAACCTGAGACCCTTCCTATTGGATGAGATGTGATATCCAACTCCTTCCCATTCCAACCCTGAGACCCTTCCTATAGCATGAGATGTGATGTCTCAATGCTTCTAATACCAAACCTGAGATCCTTCCTATAACATGAGATGTGATATCCAACTCCTTCCATTCCAATCCTGAGACCCGTCCTATAGCATGAGATGTGATATCTCAATGCTTATACCAAACCTGAGACCCTTCCTATAGCATGAGATGTGATATCCAACTACTTCCCATTCCAATCCTGAGACCCTTCCTATAGCATGAGATGTGATATCTCAATGCTTCTAATACCAAACCTGAGATCCTTCCTCTAACATGAAATGTGATATCCAACTCCTTCCCTTTCCAAACCTAAGAGCCTATCTATAGCATGAGATGTGATATCCAAGTCCTTCCCATTCCAATCCTTAGACCCTTCCTACAGCATGCAATATGATATCTCAATGATTCTAATAACAAACCTGAGACCCGTCCTATAGCATGAGATATGATATCCAAGTCCTTCCCATTCCAATCCTGAGACCCTTCCTATAACATGAAATGTGATATCCAACTCCTTCCCATTCCAACCTGAGACCCTTCCTATAGCATGAGATGGGATATCCAACTTCTTCCAAATCCAATACTGATACCCTTCCGATAGCATGAGATGTGATATCCCAATGCTTCTACCAAACCTGAGACCCATACTATGGCATGAGATGTGATATCAAACTCCTTCCCATTCCAATCCTGAGACCCTTCCTATAGCTTGAGGTGTGATATCCAACTCCTTCCCATTCCAATTCTGAGACCCTTCTTATACCATGAGACTTGATATCTCAATGCTTCTAATACCAAACCTGAGACCCGTCCTATAGCATGAGATGTGATATCTCAATGCTTATACCAAACCTGAGACCCTTCCTATAGCATGAGATGTGATATCTCAATGCTTATACCAAACCTGAGACCCTTCCTATGGCATGAGATGTCATATACAACTCCTTCCCATTCCAAACCTGAGACCCTTCCTATAGCATGAGATGTGATATCCAACTCCTTCCCATTCCAATCCTGAGACCCTTCCTATAGCATGAGATGTGATATCACAATGCTTATACCAAACCTGAGACCGTTCCTATAGCTTGAGATGTGATATCCAACTCCTTCCCATTCCAATCCTGAGACCCTTCCTATAGCATGAGATGTGATATCTCAAGGCCTCTAATACCAAACCTGAGATCGTTCCTCTAACATGAAATGTGATATCCAACTCCTTCCCCTTCCAAACCTGAGAGCCTTCCTATAGCGTGAGATATGATAGCCAAGTCCTTCCAATTCCAATCCTGAGACCCTTCTTATAACATGAAATGTGATATCCAACTCCTTCCCATTCCAACCTGAGACCCTTCCTATAGCATGAGATGGGATATCTCAATGCTTCTAATACCAAACCTGAGACTCTTCCTATAACATGAGATGGGATATCCAACTCATTCCCATTCCAATCCTGAGACCCTTCCGATAGCAGAGATGTGATATCTCAATGCTTATACCAAACCTGAGACCCTTCCTATGGCCTGAGATGTCATAGACAACTCCTTCCCATTCCAATCCTGAGACCCTTCCTATAGCATGACATGTGATATCTCAATGCTTATACCAAATCTGAGACCCTTCCTATAGCATGAGATGTGATATCCAACTCCTTCCCATTCCAATCCTGAGACCCTTCCTATAGCATGAGATGTGATGTCTCAATGCTTCTAATACCAAACCTGAGATCCTTCCTATAACATGAGATGTGATATCCAACTCCTTCCCATTCCAATCCTGAGACCCTTATGATAGCATGAGATGTGATATCTCAATGCCTCTAATACCAAACCTGAGATACTTCCGATAGCATGAGATGTGATATCTCAATGCTTCTAATACCAAACCTGAGATCCTTCCTATAACATGAGATGTGATTTCCAAATCCTCCCGCTTCCAAACCTGAGACCCTCCCTTTAGCATGAGATGTGATATCCAACTCCTTCCCATTCCAATCCTGAAACCCTTCTGATAGCATGAGATGTGATATCTCAATGCCTCTAATTCCAAACCTGAGATCCTACCTCTAACATGAAATGTGATATCCATCTCCTTCCCATTCCAATCCCGAGACCCTTCCTATAGCATGAGATGTGATATCTCAATGCTTATACCAAACCTGAGACCCTTCCTATAGCATGAGATGTGATATCCAACTCCTTCCCATTCCAATCCTGAGACTCTTCCTATAGCATGAGATGTGATATCTCAATGCCTCTAATACCAAACCTGAGATCCTTCCTCTAACGTGAAATGTGATATCCAACTCCTTCCCTTTCCAAACCTAAGAGCCTACCTATAGCATGAGATGTGATATCCAAGTCCTTCCCATTCCAATCCTTAGACCCTTCCTACAGCATGCAATATGATATCTCAATAATTCTAATAACAAACCTGAGACCCGTCCTATAACATGAGATGGGATATCCAACTCCTTCCCATTCCAATCCTGAGACACTTCCGATAGCAGAGATGTGATATCTCAATGCTTATACCAAACCTGAGACCCTTCCTATAACATGAGATGTGATATCCAACTCCTTCCCGGTCCAAACCTGAGACCCTTCCTATAGCATATGTGATATCCAACTCCTTCCCATTCCAAACATGAGACCCTTCCTATAGCAAGAGTGTAATATCCAACTCCTTCCCATTCCAATCCTGAGACCATTCCTATAGCATGAGATGTGATATCTCAATGCTTCTAATACCAAACCTGAGATCCTTCCTATGAACATGAGATGTGATATCCAATTCCTCCCCATTCCAAACCTGAGAACGCTTGTAGGGTGTCCTGACCCACGTTTAAGCTACCCTGCTACAACATTTGGTGCTGTGGGCTTAGAAAATTCAAGATGGCGGAAAACCCACATGTGCGCTGAAATCCAGGAAAGCTGCGTAGTTTGTGCGCCCACCAAAATGGTTGCCTCACTTGCCACCCACCAGTGCGAGAATGAAAGGCCGGGTTGCCAGGAGGGAAATGGGTTGCCAAAGGAAAAACAGTAGCGCCGGTTAGCTTCAAAGCGCTTTAAAACCACCATTGGACTACCCGCACAGTAGTCTGAAACCATTGGGAATGGCAATGCTGATTGCCAAATGCAACCTAGAAGTGTGGGGAATTCATTTCTTAAATCCCAAAAATGAGTGCAGTACCAGTACTCACCACTATCCAAAAGCCGGCGTTTTAAAACCACTCTGTGTGTTTTTCTGAAGGCAAGCAAAATGCCTATTTCAAACCTTGCAACATGTGCAAAATATTCACTGAACACCAGCAGACATTTGGCAGAATGGAGTTTTGTGTGCCTACAAAATCTGGGAAATGAAGAGCCCAAAAACAATGCTTATAACAAAAATGCTATGGAGTCAGCAGCTTAAGCCTAACTGCAACTGGATTTAAAACCACCAAAATCGAAAATGTTAAATTAAATGAGTGACCTATGTTTGGTGTCACATGCCTTTGTAACTGTTGAAATGTCATAGTTTTGCACTTAGAATCAGCATTCTAGCTGCATGTGTAAAATTACAAGTTATTTTAAAAGCAACAAAAAGTTAGCTGAAGGTCTGGCTTAAGGAACTTGATTTTGCCTAGCAACGGACCCCATCAGCAGTGAAACTTGAGTCACCACTGTGTTCCCAGGCCAACCTTCCTTTTGCTGCCCACAAGAAGGATATGCCATCTATCTGATAATTGAATTAGCTGTGCTCTGCCAGAGAGTGAACAAAGCCCTCTCCACTCAGGCAAAGGTTTTTTATTACAGACGTCGTAAAAAGTGGCTTCCTCCTGGAGAAGCTGGGAGGAGCACTGCCTGTGAGAAGCAAGCTGGCTTGGCAGAAACTGGAAAGACTGGTTTCTGTACCATGTGACCGGAAAAGACACACCCCTGCAGCAAGGATATGGTTTTATAAAAAGGGGGATAATTCATAGAGCGGACATGTGAAAATTTTATAAATGATACCATAATTCTTGTGATTTTTCTGCCCACAGTTTAAGACGTGGTAGGAACCGGTGGTATGTTCAGGGGGGTTTTAGCGGAAAAGTGGATATTACTCTAAATGTGTGCATGTTAAAAATCTGAAACTTCATCAGTTAATGTCCCTACCCCCTGCACACATGTATGTAAAGTTGGGTCCATGTCGGAAATTGGAAAAGCAGTTAAAAAGTCAATTATGTACACTCTTTGAATGCAAGCTCCGAGAATGAGCAGATTTGGACATAGACATGGCTAAATTCAGCCACACCATGTATATGTAATTTTAAACAAATGTGTACCTGTGCAAATATGTTTTTAGGTCAGATATAGATTGTGTGTAAAGTTGACAGGGGTGGGTTCTCTGTATCATAAACAGACCTCATCATGATGACACTTCATTTCATTCCCCCAATCAAGGGGACGAATGAAAGCTGACCAATGACGATTGAGAGGGGCAAGTCTAGTGATGCAACACACACACCCATTCTCAAGAAACAGATAAAAAGCAGAGAGTCAGGACACATAGGGAGATTCATTTTTCATCTGCCGCTGAAAGCTCTGCCGGAAAAATCCATACTTACCTCCATCAAACTCCAGAAAGCCAAACTAGAGACTTCAATCTATCCAGACCAGAGAGAAAGCAGTGCTGTGCCCAGCTGAGACCAGACTAGAGAGAAAGCAGTGCTGTGCCTAGCAGAGACCAGACCAGGCGCTGTGAGCAGAACCCGGAAAGACCTGACCAGACTGTTGACCAGATCGTGACAAAGCCGCTTTCCGGTTCAAAATCTCTTGTGAGTACTTAGCAAAACTCAGAACACATCTCTTAGTTTAAATTCATCTAATTCAATCTATTTAACTAAGTAGAACTGCCTCCTAGCTGTCACCTGTCATTTCTAGTTGCAAGCTGCACTTGTCATTTTGAAAAAGTGTGCGTTTAAAATTTACAAAACCAAAAACGACCTTTACTAAATCGCTCATATCTCCGCAACCGTTTGTGCTAGAGACTTGCAATAACTTTTATTTGATAGCTTAGAATCGTAGCTTTGAATCGCACCAAGAACCGCATTCCTACCCCTTATAGTTTTACCGCAATCGCGGAACACGCATCCGCGAATTTTACCGCGATTTGCAATTTCTTCACTTGTAAAAACTGCTGCTGTTTGCCTGATTTCATTTGCCAGAAATTCGTTTAACCTGCTAACTATCCCTGCATCATTGCTAGTGTGAGCCTGGACTAATATTAACTAGATACCACTCACCCTGAACCTCTATAAGGGAATTAAAAGCAAATTTAGCATATTTCTCATTCATTGCCAGCACATATCAAAGCATTTGGGCCTGTGTTTTCAAAACTCCTATCTGTTTTCTGTAAGCTTGCTGGGATTGAACTGAATCACATTTGATTGCATTTCTGAGAACTGTGTTTCCTTCCATTTCCTTGCCTTGCATCAAGGGGGGGGGAGGGAATTGCCAGAGAAAAGTGATTACATTGCTTTGTTGAAATCATATTGAGTATTTCTATACCGCATTTCATTCATTCAACCTTGCATCCATTTGAACTCTATAAAGCATTTTGTACCACCTTCTTCTTTTGTTCCTATTTACCAGTGTGCTATCTTATCCATTTCATGTCAACTCACTAGTGATTATAAGAAGTGTGTGAGTGCCAGATTCTCCGTTGTTGATCTTTATCATATCAGATTAAGTGTGCTATTCAATTATTAATTTATTATAAGGTGTCATATATATATCTATTGTTTAAATTATCATATAAACCTTTTAAACTTGCAAAACAGAACTACTTCTTGGCTCAGTGGGGTCAGGGGGATTCCAAGAGAGGGGTGTTATATAGGGGTAGTCATCCAGAACGCATGAACTGGACCTAAAGATATATCAATAAGGGTTTTCATTCAGTATTATAGACTAGGCGTTGACTTAGCTGTAGTGTTGAATTGAATCCTCTTACAAAGTGGGGGCTCGTATCCGGGATTCTGGGTTAGAATACCACTTGTGCAGCTTAATACAGTGTGCTAACTGACGGGATACATACATCCAGTCGGATCACCACGCTGCATTACGCTGTGAAGCATTCCTCAAAAGGGACACTCCAAGAAAAGTTCTGTTCTGCAAAACTAAAATACTAACTTCTGTAAGTCAGGACAGAGACCAATCTCTAGAATGACGACCTTGGTAGATATGAAAATAGCCAGAGAGCACTTCTTACATAAGTTATTTGTGAGAGGTGAGTGGACTCACCAGGACCAAACAGTCTGGTTGCAGGCCATCATGCAACAGGTCACGGAAACAGGGTCAGATATATATAGAGATCAGGGTCCATTACACGTGGCCCTGAGTGAACTATATATGGCTCCTAAGGCCAAAGATGAGCACGACAAGATTGTTAGGATAGCGGCATATTTATATTTATACATGGGAGCCATACAGAATAAATGTGCTGAAGGCCATGATCTGGCAAAAAGGCAACAGATGGCGTTAGAGAAGGCCCAATCTGATCTCGACTCTTCTGAGCAAAGGCTGCACAGAAGCCAGGAGTCAGAAAATGAGACCAGACAGTACATCACTAAAATAAAGGAGGATATGGATGTGCTGCAAAAGGAAAAGTCAGAACAGGATACCAGATTTCTGGCCTTGCAGAAGGAACACCAAGAAGGTTTGGACTCCCTACTGCAAAGCCAGAAAAAGCTGGAGCAACAGCTAGACTTCAATAGGGCATGTGCTGAGCAGGTAGTCACCCTGCAAGGCCACCTAGATAGAGTGAAGGAGGAGAGCAATAAACTGATTCTGAAAGACCTGGATACCCAGGCAGAGTTTGATCAGGAGCGCCAGAAAGCTGGTGCCTTCCAAAGGCAAAGGGACGACCTGGCGGCACAAATGCAGGCTCTTAGTCAGGAAAGAGACGCCTTAGGCCAGGAAGTCTGCCATTTAAAAAGAAAAATGGAAGAAAATCACCTGGCCCACCAGGGGCTGGGTGATCTCCAAAAAGAAAACCAGAACTTGGTAGAGCACACCAGAAGGGTGGAAGATGCTCTAGCAAGAAAGGAGCAGGCCAATAGGGACATTGCCCAGGAGGTAAACCTCCTGCAGCAAAGACTGGCCCCGTTCTCCAGGACCAACCAGGAAGCACAGAGGGAGAATGAGGCCCTCTGTCAACACAATGATAGGCTCCAGCAACAGGTAGCGATGCAGGAGAAACTGATAGAGTCGAGTAAGGCCTTAACAGAGGAACTGAAAGCACAAATGCAGGCTCTTGCATTGCAACAGGGAGCAGGGGCGGATAGAGATGAGGTCCGCTGGGAAAGAGAGATTCCTGACCATAACCGCAGGAGCCCTAACACCAGGGGCCTTCATTTTCCCCAGTCCCTGGACTCTGCCACCCCCATGTCCCCTGGCGCACATGAGCACAGGGCCACAGGGATGGCAGATTACTATCCAGCCAGAAGCATGGGGCTCATAGGCCAGTACCATCCAGGAATGGAGGGGTGGGCATCCGGGTATGGGCACCCAAGTGCAATACAGTTCAGTGGGGAACCCCAGGAGAGTAGGCCCATTAAGGGCATCCTGAAAACCTCTGCCCAGTTAGGTCAGTGGAGGGGGTACCCATCAAATCCTGGCAGCAAGGAGGAATCTGAAGACTCCTCTGAACTGCGCAGGACACAGGAGACCAGGTCCCCACAGTCTGCCAGCCATTCCCAGGCTCGCAGAATCCGGGAAAACCTGGAAGAACAGACGGGAACCTCTGGGAGCAGTGCCTCTGAGTCCGAGGAAGAATGGACAAGGGTTACCCGAACCAAAAAGGCCAATAAGGCAAAAAGGGCCTTGCTTAAGGACCCCTTCAAGCAGATTAAGGCGATCAGGAGCGTCATCACGCCTTACCATAAGAACGCTAAGTATTCTGTTTGGGAGCACTTAGAGTTGTTTGAACAAATGATGGAGACTTTCCATTTGAAGGACAGCCAAAGCTGTATTCAATATGTAAAGTGGACATTCTCCCCGGAATACTCCAGTTTCTTTGCGGGGCTGGAGGACCAAAATCATTTAAGATGGTCCACATATAAGGCGGCCATCCTGAAACATTTTTCTGTTCACAGAAATCCTCAAGAGGCTCGCAAGGCGGCCTACAATTTGCAATGTGGGGAGGATCAGGCCCCACGAGAATTTGTGCAGGAGTTAAAGCGTGCGTTTGCGCAAACCACCAGAAGGGTGCGCACAGATAGTAGAGAGTTTGTCAATACATTTTTCCATGCCTTGCCCAAATATATAATGACCCAGCTCGTGAGAGATTTTCATGAGAAAAGATCTTTAGACTGGGTCATTGAACAGGCTACCCGGATCTATGAGGTGCAGAAGCCCATAGAAAATAAAAGCAATGCCCAGAAAAACCCCAAAGCCAACAGCACCCCTGCTGCTGTCAAGGTGGCAGAGGTAAAGGTCACCCCCGTTTTGGATCTGGAGATGGGGGGGCCTAAAAACCTACCTGCACCTAATAATGCTAGGCCCAGAAGGTCCTCGGGCCAGTCACAGACAGGGAGCCAGGGAGGCAGCCCCACAAATGGGGTCCCTCGCTCTCCTGACTATGTAAGTCCTCGCTACAAAGGTAACAGACCCATCCTGGGTTATGTGTGGACTCCTCCAGCCCAAGGGGGGGGATCCAGACAAGCACCTAACCCAGGGAACTTCCCTCCAAACTTCCCACAGGAGGGCAGAAATTTACCAAACCCTGGGCAGAACTTTTTCCCCAGATATCCACCCGACTTTCAGCCCCAAAACCATCCATCCTTCTTTCCCCAATTCCCTGAGCCCAGACCACTGAATCCGGGAGAGGGGAGGCCAAGGGTGGAGGGGTACCCAAATCTTCCCAACCCGGGGTATTACCAGAGGAGGGATAGCTACCCTTCCCGGGATCAGCCCAGGGGAGAAAACAGGGCCCCGTATCAGCCTGAGCGGGTTTCCCAGTTAGAGCGCCAGGTTCAAAACATGGCGCGGGATATGGGTGACATACTGAGGGCTCAGCAGAACCCTCAGATCAGCATGCCGGCGCAGAACGCACCCAACTCTGGACCTGGTGCTCCAGAACAATGACGGGGGCAGCACCCCGATAACTCACCGGTTCCCAGGGAGGAGGCACAAGGGGAAGGGGGGTGTAAAGCCTTGGAGGAAGCTTCCTTCCTCACTTGTAAACAGCCCCTAGAAACCCAGGAACCGGAAACAAAATCTCTTGCCCCTGAAAGTCTGCCTCCTAAGGAGCAGAGGGGGGGTAGGAGAAACAAAAGACCCAAACAGACTCAGTTTGAGGAGGAGGTACAGATCTTCCAATTTGAGGGAGAGGGATCCTCAGAGGATCCTGGGAAAAGGATCTTCTCCTTCAGAGAGGGGGGAACTCCTCCCAAAGAAAAATGGGTCCCTAGGGATGCAAATCCAGACTGGGGAGATGTGGAGACTGAGCTACCGCCGCCCACCATCTCATCCCAGAACCAACAGCAAGAAAATCCCATGGTTCAAACCCATCCTGGCGACTGCCTCCAAAAAGGGGGGGGCGGCCCAGAAACGGAGCCAGGGGAACCCACAATGGCTCTGATCTCCAGTTGCAAATTTTTTCTTTCAGATTCCCAAGACTCTCCACAGAATTCTGCCCAAATCTCCTCGCTAGCGATGTCCAAAACCAGAAAATTAGCCCACCAGTTGTCCAAAAATGTACATTATCTGTGCCCCCTTGAGGAGAAGGAGGGAAGATATTATGCCCCGGTACAAGTACAGGGGCAGGGTACAATCTCAGCACTGGTGGACACTGGATCTCAAGCTACCCTTCTGTCCAGAAGGGCCTTTGACGAACTGAATGCAGGAAGGGGAGAGAATTACCAAATTCCTCTCACCTCTCTTCCTGGACAACTGCAGAACTTTGACGGGAAGGAAATTCCCGTCGAGGGGACGGCAGACTTGGACATTAAGATCGGGCGACATAAGTTGAAACACCCGGTCATAGTTGTGACCCCAGAGGGCACCCCTTGTTTACTAGGGAATGACCTCCTGAGAAGGTTGTCACCCCTAATAGATTGCGTAAACAAGGTCCTCTGGACCCAGACTAGCCGACCCATAAAATTAAAACAGAGTGTTAACCATGTTAGTTTAAACGGCACCTGCCACATGGTTGAACAAAAATCTGACCAAGTAGAATTTCACTTCCAGAACCACCAAATTCCAGACGTGACAGTCATAGCAGTAGGACAACAGACTGGTGATGGGGGGTCCTCTCTATTTCTGAAAATCAACCTTCCTTCCAGTCTAAAGTGGTATTCCACGCTGGAAGGAAACACTCTGAAATTCTATACTAATCCACAATCAGAAACCCCCACTCCTATAGTCCAGAAAGATGTGAAATCAGCTCAAAGCCTGGCTGATATTCAGCAAATTGGAGAGCAGTTGTTCATCCCTGTTCAGTTAAATGATGGGAAGGACTCTGTTCTCGCTCGAGTGTGTGTGAACAACGGTAAGAGCTTCATCAGCGAAGCCATGTTCCGCCAACTCCCAAAAGATCCAGCCATTCCCACCTTCAAACTGATAGACAAATGGGAAATGGACCTGGAAGCACCTGACTCCAAACATCTCCTGCCAAGCAGGTGTATGCTCAAAATCTCCATTGGCAACAAGAGCATAGTCCATAATTGTTGGGTCGTGCGAGACGTCACTGCCGCCTTTTACTTAGGCAGTGACATTCTCAATCGCTTTGCCATTAGTTTGGACCTAATAAACTTCAAAGCTTGGTCCCGATTAGCGGATAATCCCATGGGCTTTGATGATCCAGAAAAAGCATTTAGGTCAGCTCAATTGCTACCTTATGCAGTTGAAATTCAGGTTAAAGAGGAAGTCACCATCCCGGAAAGGACCCGACAATTCTCCCTGGAAGTGAAAGTTAAAAGGGGACAAGAGTTGAAAAACCCTGATGCTTACATACATCTAAATGCTTCTCTCCAACAGCAAGGGTTGGGGGTAAACCCAACACCATTAGTCAACATAGAACATGACACCATTCCAATAGAGGTGGATAACAGCGACTTAAAGAGTATTACTCTAGCCGCAGGCACCATTATTGGAATGGCGGTTGATGACCGACATTTTTCCATCGACTTAGTAAATGAACTGTTAGGACCAATCCCCAAGGACTGTTTTGACAGTGACAGTGATGACAACGCAACACCAGACAGGATTTTTACCCGGCATGGGGGGAACTTCCTGGTGTACACTTCCTGCCCCTATGGTAAGGAAGATGTGACCTGTGACTTCAGGAGGGATGAGGTGATTTTCCAGGTCCATGAGGGCTGCCTTTCCCACCTGAAGCCTCCGGTCCAAATCAGCACTCTGACCAGGGACTTCTCCACCCAGCTGGAGGAGGCCGCGGAGATAGCCAAACCAGAAGTCTTTCCAGGCTTCAGGCAGATGGTGGAAGAGAGAGTCAACCTAGCTGATGCCTGTGTGACTCTGGAACAAAAGCAAAAGTTGAAACAAGTTTTCTTGGATTTCCAAGATCTCTTTGCGGTAGACTCATATGACTGTGGTCGCACCGACATCCACACCACAACAATCCCCACGGACCCTGGCATGACTCCAGTGTTTGTGAAGCAATATCGCTTGCCTCTCGCATCAATGGAGTCCCTTACTGAAATAATTAAGAACCTTGAGTCCCGGGGAATAATCCGTCCAGTCCACAGCACCTTCAATAATCCGGTGCTGGGAATATTGAAGCCAAACGGCCAGTGGAGACTCTGCGCTGACCTCAGGGAGCTCAACAAACGGGTCCACACTTCCCGATGGCCTCTTCCCTACATTGACCAAGGGCTGGCCCAGATTCAGGGGTCACAGGTATTCACTGCAATAGACCTGACCAATGGATACTGGACCGTGCCTGTCAGTAGGGAGGACCAATACAAGCTGGCTTTTACCTTTGGGGGCCAGCAGTACACATGGACCCGGACTCCCTTCGGATACCTTAACTCCGGTAATGAGTTCAATATTTTCCTACATAAGGCCATGCCCGACCTGGGTACGAGGGGTAACCTGGCTTATGTAGATGATGTCCTCATCAAAAGTTCATCTGTGGAGGAACACATAGCAGAGATCCGTTATGTTCTGACACAGTTGAGGGCCGCCGGAGCAAAACTTTCCTTTCAGAAAGCACAGTGGTGTAGAACCCATGTTAATTTCTTGGGGCATGAGATTACTCCTCAGGGTCTCTGTCCCCAGGAAAAGAAAGTGGAAGCACTTCAGAAACTGAAAGACCCCACAACTCTGCGGGAACTAAGGAGCCTCCTTGGACTGACTAATTACAGCAGAAAGTTCATTGAGGGCTACGCAGAGATCACCAGACCCCTGATTCATCTCCTGAAGGGGGGGGTCAAGTGGGAATGGGGTCCAGAACAAGCCGAGGCAGTAAAACAACTCAAAAGAAGCCTCTCACAAGCGCCTTGCCTAGCTTACCCTGTCAGAAACAAGGAGTTCTTCCTGGAGACGGGGTTCTCTAATACGTGCTTGACGGCAGTATTATATCAAAAGCATGACAAGGTCAATAAAGTAATCTCCTATGCGAGCAAAACTTTATCCTCTGTGGAGGAAAAATTCAACGATTGTGAGAAGGCACTCCTGGCAACGGTGTGGGCATTGAAGAATTACCGCCCGTTTATCCAGGGGGAACACATCATAGTGGAGACTCCACACCAGCCTCTGCAATATCTCCAAAGTGACAGAATCCGGGCCGGAAATGTGAGTAATTCCCGAATTACTTCCTGGATTCTGTCAATGCAAGGCTTTCCTGTGGAGGTCAGATATGGCCAAAACAAGAAGAGTCCCCTCGCGCAAGGTCTGGCTGACTTGCATGATTGTGCCAGAGAAAACTGTCTCGAGGACGAAAGTCTAAAAATAAAGGACAACATGGAGGCATACCTTAATTCCCCACACAAAGTCTTTGAAGAGGACAAGTGTGAGGGAATGCCCACTGTGTATGTGGATGGATGCTCTTACCATGTTGACAACAACGGGGAGAAAGAACTGGTGGCCGGCGTAGGGAATGCATGGGTGAATGAGTCCCCAGAACCCTCCGCTGGATACAAAATTGGTCCCCGAAGTAGTCAGGTGGCAGAATTGATGGCTGTGCATCAGGCCATCCTCACTGCTGTCCAGCATCAACTCCACGAACTGGTCATAATCACAGATTCGGATTATGTACGGAACGGGTTCGTGGAGCACCTGGTTAATTGGAAAACCAGAGGCATGTTATGTGCTAACAACAAACCCTTGAAACATGGGAAGTTGATCCAAAACATTGATGATCTGGTCACCTCGAATGAGATGACCATCTATTGGAAAAAGATCAAGGGTCATTCCAAAGTAGAGGGACCAGACAAAACTGGAAATGACTTAGCTGATCAGCTGGCCAAAACCGGGGCCATCCAAGGGGATCTAATTGAGATTGAGTCCCTGTTGGGGGAAATCCAGGTCACTGCTATCACTAGGTCCCAGACAAATGCTCACAACGACCTTTCAATTGCACAATGGAGTAAGGAGACCCCTGATGATGATTTGATTACTGCTCAGAAGGGGGATCCAATTATTGGTAAATTTTACCAGCACCTTGAGGACCCTGAGAACTTTCCCCTGACGGATACCGATTACATTGGGAAAGAGGACCTAAGAGTGTTGATGAAATGTCCAAAAATGTTCCGGATCCAAGACGGTTTGCTGGTAAGGAAATCCAAAGCTGGCCACGATCAGTGGGTGGTTCCTACCTCATTCCGAAGCCTGATGTTAAGTCACGCCCATGATGCGGCCACCGCCGGTCATAGGGGGTTTCACACAACATTGGAAATCTTAAGAGAGGTTGCATACTGGCCACACATGGGCCAGGACCTCAACCAATATTTGAAGGGTTGTCTTGTGTGTGCACAATTTCAGCCATCATCCCTCACACACCGGGCGCCTTTACAAAAGAGGGGAATGACACTGCCATGGTCAGATTTACAAATCGACTTTGTAGGCCCTGTGATTCGCTCGGCTAGGGGGAATAAGTACATGTTGACCGTGACATGCTTGTTTACCAAGTGGGTGGAATGTCTCCCAGCCCCAAACTGCAAGGCAGAAACTGCAGCTGCCTTGATGATTAACCACATCTTTTCCCGTTTTGGTCTACCTCAAAGGATTGAGTCAGACAGAGGTAGCCACTTCACCAGTGAAGTAATGACAAAGATGTGGGAGATACTGGGGGTCAAGAGAAAGCTGCATATTGCTTACAGACCAGCTTC
This sequence comes from Ambystoma mexicanum, assembly GCF_040938575.1. NCBI lineage: Eukaryota > Metazoa > Chordata > Amphibia > Caudata > Ambystomatidae > Ambystoma > Ambystoma mexicanum. The sequence continues at coordinate 1,060,954 of NW_027182443.1, forward strand.
TTCTGGGGCAGTAGAGAGATATAACCGGACAATTGTGAGCATCTTAAAAAAGTTTGTGGCAGATTCTGGGCCAAGTTGGGATATCCGATTACCTCTGGTCCTAATGGCCATCAGATCTACCCCTTCATCTGCAACCAAAATGTCACCATTTGAGTTGATGACTGGGCGCAAGATGGTGCTTCCGCAGCATTTGCTCTACAGGACCCAAGAGCAGACACTGATAAATGCCTCCACTACTCATGAGTATGTAGAGAATTTAAGGAAACACCTTCAACATGCTTTTGCTTATGCTCAGCGGAATCTAGAAAGATCGGCTGATAGCATGAAGACCCACTATGACCTGAAGACTTCCAGGAAGGAATATCAGGTGGGAGACCGGGTCTATCTATACAACTTCCAAAGGAACCAGGCCAAGCAGCGCAAATTTTTGCCTACATGGAAGGGACCCTTTGAGATCGTCGATAAGATCTCCCCTGTGGCCTACAAGATCCGCATCCCCAAAGGTGGTTCGGCAGAGGGGGAAGACAAGTGGGTCCACATAAACCAGTTGAAATGTTGCCATCCCAGGCACACTCTGCAACAACTGGAGGAATCCTCTGGAATCCTAGCGGGTACTGTATCAGACTAATTCAGTTCCAACCATAAAACATGCCACATCTAGTCTCTAAAATATTGTGATTTGCATGAAACTGTCTCTTAGTTATACTGTTTTTTTTTTCTCAAAATAAGAATGTAATGTTTCGTTATGATAAAATGCATATGCTGCCCCACTACCTCAACAGTGGTGGAAAAACGTCTATGAGTAGATATTGCCGCTTTTGCTTTATCATCCTAGGAGAGATGAAACCATGAAGGATGACCAAGAAGAACGATCCGGAGACCGGGAGCAGAGACGCAACGGGCCCGGGGTACCGCCCAATCTTCCCATCAGGACCGGCGAGGAGAACTGATCGATCTGACCGGATGGAGAAGAAGATGCTGAACTGTGCCATCTACAGAAGAGGAAGAAGATTATGCGGACAGACCGGTGCGTGGGTCAAAACCCTTGGGCACGCGACTCCCCATCGACCCAAACTCAAAGTGCAGTCACGTGGGGGGGCTTGTAGGGTGTCCTGACCCACGTTTAAGCTACCCTGCTACAACATTTGGTGCTGTGGGCTTAGAAAATTCAAGATGGCGGAAAACCCACATGTGCGCTGAAATCCAGGAAAGCTGCGTAGTTTGTGCGCCCACCAAAATGGTTGCCTCACTTGCCACCCACCAGTGCGAGAATGAAAGGCCGGGTTGCCAGGAGGGAAATGGGTTGCCAAAGGAAAAACAGTAGCGCCGGTTAGCTTCAAAGCGCTTTAAAACCACCATTGGACTACCCGCACAGTAGTCTGAAACCATTGGGAATGGCAATGCTGATTGCCAAATGCAACCTAGAAGTGTGGGGAATTCATTTCTTAAATCCCAAAAATGAGTGCAGTACCAGTACTCACCACTATCCAAAAGCCGGCGTTTTAAAACCACTCTGTGTGTTTTTCTGAAGGCAAGCAAAATGCCTATTTCAAACCTTGCAACATGTGCAAAATATTCACTGAACACCAGCAGACATTTGGCAGAATGGAGTTTTGTGTGCCTACAAAATCTGGGAAATGAAGAGCCCAAAAACAATGCTTATAACAAAAATGCTATGGAGTCAGCAGCTTAAGCCTAACTGCAACTGGATTTAAAACCACCAAAATCGAAAATGTTAAATTAAATGAGTGACCTATGTTTGGTGTCACATGCCTTTGTAACTGTTGAAATGTCATAGTTTTGCACTTAGAATCAGCATTCTAGCTGCATGTGTAAAATTACAAGTTATTTTAAAAGCAACAAAAAGTTAGCTGAAGGTCTGGCTTAAGGAACTTGATTTTGCCTAGCAACGGACCCCATCAGCAGTGAAACTTGAGTCACCACTGTGTTCCCAGGCCAACCTTCCTTTTGCTGCCCACAAGAAGGATATGCCATCTATCTGATAATTGAATTAGCTGTGCTCTGCCAGAGAGTGAACAAAGCCCTCTCCACTCAGGCAAAGGTTTTTTATTACAGACGTCGTAAAAAGTGGCTTCCTCCTGGAGAAGCTGGGAGGAGCACTGCCTGTGAGAAGCAAGCTGGCTTGGCAGAAACTGGAAAGACTGGTTTCTGTACCATGTGACCGGAAAAGACACACCCCTGCAGCAAGGATATGGTTTTATAAAAAGGGGGATAATTCATAGAGCGGACATGTGAAAATTTTATAAATGATACCATAATTCTTGTGATTTTTCTGCCCACAGTTTAAGACGTGGTAGGAACCGGTGGTATGTTCAGGGGGGTTTTAGCGGAAAAGTGGATATTACTCTAAATGTGTGCATGTTAAAAATCTGAAACTTCATCAGTTAATGTCCCTACCCCCTGCACACATGTATGTAAAGTTGGGTCCATGTCGGAAATTGGAAAAGCAGTTAAAAAGTCAATTATGTACACTCTTTGAATGCAAGCTCCGAGAATGAGCAGATTTGGACATAGACATGGCTAAATTCAGCCACACCATGTATATGTAATTTTAAACAAATGTGTACCTGTGCAAATATGTTTTTAGGTCAGATATAGATTGTGTGTAAAGTTGACAGGGGTGGGTTCTCTGTATCATAAACAGACCTCATCATGATGACACTTCATTTCATTCCCCCAATCAAGGGGACGAATGAAAGCTGACCAATGACGATTGAGAGGGGCAAGTCTAGTGATGCAACACACACACCCATTCTCAAGAAACAGATAAAAAGCAGAGAGTCAGGACACATAGGGAGATTCATTTTTCATCTGCCGCTGAAAGCTCTGCCGGAAAAATCCATACTTACCTCCATCAAACTCCAGAAAGCCAAACTAGAGACTTCAATCTATCCAGACCAGAGAGAAAGCAGTGCTGTGCCCAGCTGAGACCAGACTAGAGAGAAAGCAGTGCTGTGCCTAGCAGAGACCAGACCAGGCGCTGTGAGCAGAACCCGGAAAGACCTGACCAGACTGTTGACCAGATCGTGACAAAGCCGCTTTCCGGTTCAAAATCTCTTGTGAGTACTTAGCAAAACTCAGAACACATCTCTTAGTTTAAATTCATCTAATTCAATCTATTTAACTAAGTAGAACTGCCTCCTAGCTGTCACCTGTCATTTCTAGTTGCAAGCTGCACTTGTCATTTTGAAAAAGTGTGCGTTTAAAATTTACAAAACCAAAAACGACCTTTACTAAATCGCTCATATCTCCGCAACCGTTTGTGCTAGAGACTTGCAATAACTTTTATTTGATAGCTTAGAATCGTAGCTTTGAATCGCACCAAGAACCGCATTCCTACCCCTTATAGTTTTACCGCAATCGCGGAACACGCATCCGCGAATTTTACCGCGATTTGCAATTTCTTCACTTGTAAAAACTGCTGCTGTTTGCCTGATTTCATTTGCCAGAAATTCGTTTAACCTGCTAACTATCCCTGCATCATTGCTAGTGTGAGCCTGGACTAATATTAACTAGATACCACTCACCCTGAACCTCTATAAGGGAATTAAAAGCAAATTTAGCATATTTCTCATTCATTGCCAGCACATATCAAAGCATTTGGGCCTGTGTTTTCAAAACTCCTATCTGTTTTCTGTAAGCTTGCTGGGATTGAACTGAATCACATTTGATTGCATTTCTGAGAACTGTGTTTCCTTCCATTTCCTTGCCTTGCATCAAGGGGGGGGGAGGGAATTGCCAGAGAAAAGTGATTACATTGCTTTGTTGAAATCATATTGAGTATTTCTATACCGCATTTCATTCATTCAACCTTGCATCCATTTGAACTCTATAAAGCATTTTGTACCACCTTCTTCTTTTGTTCCTATTTACCAGTGTGCTATCTTATCCATTTCATGTCAACTCACTAGTGATTATAAGAAGTGTGTGAGTGCCAGATTCTCCGTTGTTGATCTTTATCATATCAGATTAAGTGTGCTATTCAATTATTAATTTATTATAAGGTGTCATATATATATCTATTGTTTAAATTATCATATAAACCTTTTAAACTTGCAAAACAGAACTACTTCTTGGCTCAGTGGGGTCAGGGGGATTCCAAGAGAGGGGTGTTATATAGGGGTAGTCATCCAGAACGCATGAACTGGACCTAAAGATATATCAATAAGGGTTTTCATTCAGTATTATAGACTAGGCGTTGACTTAGCTGTAGTGTTGAATTGAATCCTCTTACACCTTCCTACAGCATGCGATGTGATATCTCAATGCTTCTAATACCAAACCCGAGACCAGTCCTATAACATGAGATTGGATATCCAACTCCTTCCCCTTCCAAACCTGAGACTCTTCCTATAGCATGAGATGTGATATCCACCTTCTTCCCATTCCAATCCTGAGACCCTTCCTATAACATGAGATGTGATGTCTCAATGCTTCTAATAACAAACCTGAGATCTTTCCTATAACATGAGATGTGATATCCAACTCCTTCACATTCCAATCCTGAGACCCTTCCTATAGCATGAGATGTGATATCTCAATGCTTATACCAAACCTGAGACCCTTCCTATAGCTTGAGATGTCATATACAACTCCTTCCCATTCCAATCCTGAGACCCTTCCTATAGCATGAGATGTGATATCTCAATGCTTATACCAAACCTGAGACCCTTCCTATAGCATGAGATGTGATGTCCAACTTCTTCCCATTCCAATCCTGAGACCCTTCCTATAACATGAGATGTGATGTCCATCTCCTTCCCTTTCCAAACCTGAGACCCTGCCTATAGCATGAGATGTGATATCCAAGTCCTTCCCATTCCAATCCTGAGACCCTTCCTATAGCATGTGATGTGATATCTCAATGCTTATACCAAACCTGAGACCCTTCCTATGGCATGAGATGTCATATACAACTCCTTCCCATTCCAATCCTGAGACCCTTCCTATAGCATGAGATGTGATATCTCAATGCTTATACCAAACCTGAGACCCTTCCTATAGCATGAGATGTGATGTCCAACTTCTTCCCATTCCAATCCTGAGACCCTTCCTATAACATGAGATGTGATGTCTCAATGCTTCTAATACCAAACCTGAGACCCTTCCTATAACATGAGATGGGATATCCAACTCCTTCCCATTCCAATCCTGAGACCCTTCTGATAGCAGAGATGTGATATCTCAATGCTTTTACCAAACCTGAGACCCTTCCTATGGCCTGAGATGTCATATACAACTCCTTCCCATTCCAATCCTGAGACCCTTCCTATAGCATGAGATGTGATATCTCAATGCTTATACCAAATCTGAGACCCTTCCTATAGCATGAGATGTGATATCCAACTCCTTCCCATTCCAATCCTGACACCCTTCCTATAGCATGAGATGTGATGTCTCAATGCTTCTAATACCAAACCTGAGATCCTTCCTATAACATGAGATGTGATATCCAACTCCTTCCCATTCCAATCCTGAGACCCTTATGATAGCATGAGATGTGATATCTCAATGCCTCTTATACCAAACCTGAGATACTTCCGATTACATGAGATGTGATATCTCAATGCTTCTAATACCAAACCTGAGATCCTTCCTATAACATGAGATGTGATTTCCAAATCCTTCCCCTTCCAAACCTGAGACCCTCCCTTTAGCATGAGATGTGATATCAAACTCCTTCCCATTCTAATCCTGAGACCCATCTGATAGCATGAGATGTGATATTTCAATGCCTCTAATACCAAACCTGAGATCCTACCTCTAACATGAAATGTGATATCCATCTCCTTCCCTTTCCAAACCTGAGACCCTGCCTATAGCATGAGATGTGATATCCAAGTCCTTTCCATTCCAATCCTGAGACCCTTCCTATAGCATGTGATGTGATATCTCAATTCTTATACCAAACCTGAGACCCTTCCTATGGCATGAGATGTCATATACAACTCCTTCCCATTCCAATCCTGAGACCCTTCCTATAGCATGAGATGTGATATCTCAATGCTTATACCAAACCTGAGACCCTTCCTATAGCATGAGATGTGATATCCAACTTCTTCCCATTCCAATCCTGAGACCCTTCCTATAACATGAGATGTGATGTCGCAATGCTTCTAATACCAAACCTGAGATCTTTCCTATAACATGAGATGTGATATCCAACTCCTTCCCATTCCAATCCTGAGACCCTTCCTATAGCATGAGATGTGATATCTCAAGGCCTCTAATACCAAACCTGAGATCGTTCCTCTAACATGAAATGTGATATCCAACTCCTTCCCCTTCCAAACCTGAGAGCCTTCCTATAACATGAGATATGATATCCAACTCCTTCCCATTCCAATCCTGAGACCCTTATGATAGCATGAGATGTGATATCTCAATGCCTCTAATACCAAACCTGAGATACTTCCGATAGCATGAGATGTGATATCTCAATGCTTCTAATACCAAACCTGAGATCCTTCCTATAACATGAGATGTGATTTCCAAATCCTTCCCCTTCCAAACCTGAGACCCTCCCTTTAGCATGAGATGTGATATCCAACTCCTTCCCATTCCAATCCTGAGACCCTTCTGATAGCATGAGATGTGATATTTCAATGCCTCTAATACCAAACCTGAGATCCTACCTCTAACATGAAATGTGATATCCATCTCCTTCCCTTTCCAAACCTGAGACCCTGCCTATAGCATGAGATGTGATATCCAAGTCCTTTCCATTCCAATCCTGAGACCCTTCCTATAGCATGTGATGTGATATCGCAATGCTTATACCAAACCTGAGACCCTTCCTATGGCATGAGATGTCATATACAACTCCTTCCCATTCCAAACCTGAGACCCTTCCTATAGCATGAGATGTGATATCTCAATGCTTATACCAAACCTGAGACCCTTCCTATAGCATGAGATGTGATATCTCAATGCCTCTAATACCAAACCTGAGATCCTTCCTCTAACGTGAAATGTGATATCCAACTCCTTCCCTTTCCAAACCTGAGAGCCTACCTATAGCATGAGATGTGATATCACAATGCTTATACCAAACCTGAGACCGTTCCTATAGCTTGAGATGTGATATCCAACTCCTTCCCATTCTAATCCTGAGACCCTTCCTATAGCATGAGATGTGATATCTCAAGGCCTCTAATACCAAACCTGATATCGTTCCTCTAACATGAAATGTGATATCCAACTCCTTCCCCTTCCAAACCTGAGAGCCTTCCTATAACATGAGATGTGGCATCCAAGTCCTCCCCATTCCAATCCTGAGACCCTTCCTATAGCATGAGATGTGATATCTCAATGCTTCTAATACCAATCCTGAGACCCTTCCTATAGCAAGAGATGTGATATCCAAATCCTTCCCATTCCAATCCTGAGACCCTTCCTATAACATGAGATGTGATATCCAACTCCTTCCCATTCAAATCCTGAGACCCTTCCTATAGCATGAGAAGGGATATCCAACTCCTTCCCAATCCAATCCTGAGACCCTTCCGATAGCAGAGACGTGATATCTCAATGCTTCTACCAAACCTGAGACCCTTCCTTTAGCATGAGATGTGATATCCAAATCCTTCACATTCCAATCCTGAGACCCTTCCTATAGCATGAGATGTGATATCTCAATGCTTCTAATACCAAACCTGAGATCCTTCCGATAACATGAGATGTGATATCCAATTCCTTCCCATTCCAAACCTGAGACCCTTCCTATTGGATGAGATGTGATATCCAACTCCTTCCCATTCCAACCCTGAGACCCTTCCTATAGCATGAGATGTGATGTCTCAATGCTTCTAATACCAAACCTGAGATCCTTCCTATAACATGAGATGTGATATCCAACTCCTTCCATTCCAATCCTGAGACCCGTCCTATAGCATGAGATGTGATATCTCAATGCTTATACCAAACCTGAGACCCTTCCTATAGCATGAGATGTGATATCCAACTACTTCCCATTCCAATCCTGAGACCCTTCCTATAGCATGAGATGTGATATCTCAATGCTTCTAATACCAAACCTGAGATCCTTCCTCTAACATGAAATGTGATATCCAACTCCTTCCCTTTCCAAACCTAAGAGCCTATCTATAGCATGAGATGTGATATCCAAGTCCTTCCCATTCCAATCCTTAGACCCTTCCTACAGCATGCAATATGATATCTCAATGATTCTAATAACAAACCTGAGACCCGTCCTATAGCATGAGATATGATATCCAAGTCCTTCCCATTCCAATCCTGAGACCCTTCCTATAACATGAAATGTGATATCCAACTCCTTCCCATTCCAACCTGAGACTCTTCCTATAGCATGAGATGGGATATCCAACTTCTTCCAAATCCAATACTGATACCCTTCCGATAGCATGAGATGTGATATCCCAATGCTTCTACCAAACCTGAGACCCATACTATGGCATGAGATGTGATATCAAACTCCTTCCCATTCCAATCCTGAGACCCTTCCTATAGCTTGAGGTGTGATATCCAACTCCTTCCCATTCCAATTCTGAGACCCTTCTTATACCATGAGACTTGATATCTCAATGCTTCTAATACCAAACCTGAGACCCGTCCTATAGCATGAGATGTGATATCTCAATGCTTATACCAAACCTGAGACCCTTCCTATAGCATGAGATGTGATATCTCAATGCTTATACCAAACCTGAGACCCTTCCTATGGCATGAGATGTCATATACAACTCCTTCCCATTCCAAACCTGAGACCCTTCCTATAGCATGAGATGTGATATCCAACTCCTTCCCATTCCAATCCTGAGACCCTTCCTATAGCATGAGATGTGATATCACAATGCTTATACCAAACCTGAGACCGTTCCTATAGCTTGAGATGTGATATCCAACTCCTTCCCATTCCAATCCTGAGACCCTTCCTATAGCATGAGATGTGATATCTCAAGGCCTCTAATACCAAACCTGAGATCGTTCCTCTAACATGAAATGTGATATCCAACTCCTTCCCCTTCCAAACCTGAGAGCCTTCCTATAGCGTGAGATATGATAGCCAAGTCCTTCCAATTCCAATCCTGAGACCCTTCTTATAACATGAAATGTGATATCCAACTCCTTCCCATTCCAACCTGAGACCCTTCCTATAGCATGAGATGGGATATCTCAATGCTTCTAATACCAAACCTGAGACTCTTCCTATAACATGAGATGGGATATCCAACTCATTCCCATTCCAATCCTGAGACCCTTCCGATAGCAGAGATGTGATATCTCAATGCTTATACCAAACCTGAGACCCTTCCTATGGCCTGAGATGTCATAGACAACTCCTTCCCATTCCAATCCTGAGACCCTTCCTATAGCATGACATGTGATATCTCAATGCTTATACCAAATCTGAGACCCTTCCTATAGCATGAGATGTGATATCCAACTCCTTCCCATTCCAATCCTGAGACCCTTCCTATAGCATGAGATGTGATGTCTCAATGCTTCTAATACCAAACCTGAGATCCTTCCTATAACATGAGATGTGATATCCAACTCCTTCCCATTCCAATCCTGAGACCCTTATGATAGCATGAGATGTGATATCTCAATGCCTCTAATACCAAACCTGAGATACTTCCGATAGCATGAGATGTGATATCTCAATGCTTCTAATACCAAACCTGAGATCCTTCCTATAACATGAGATGTGATTTCCAAATCCTCCCGCTTCCAAACCTGAGACCCTCCCTTTAGCATGAGATGTGATATCCAACTCCTTCCCATTCCAATCCTGAAACCCTTCTGATAGCATGAGATGTGATATCTCAATGCCTCTAATTCCAAACCTGAGATCCTACCTCTAACATGAAATGTGATATCCATCTCCTTCCCATTCCAATCCCGAGACCCTTCCTATAGCATGAGATGTGATATCTCAATGCTTATACCAAACCTGAGACCCTTCCTATAGCATGAGATGTGATATCCAACTCCTTCCCATTCCAATCCTGAGACTCTTCCTATAGCATGAGATGTGATATCTCAATGCCTCTAATACCAAACCTGAGATCCTTCCTCTAACGTGAAATGTGATATCCAACTCCTTCCCTTTCCAAACCTAAGAGCCTACCTATAGCATGAGATGTGATATCCAAGTCCTTCCCATTCCAATCCTTAGACCCTTCCTACAGCATGCAATATGATATCTCAATAATTCTAATAACAAACCTGAGACCCGTCCTATAACATGAGATGGGATATCCAACTCCTTCCCATTCCAATCCTGAGACACTTCCGATAGCAGAGATGTGATATCTCAATGCTTATACCAAACCTGAGACCCTTCCTATAACATGAGATGTGATATCCAACTCCTTCCCGGTCCAAACCTGAGACCCTTCCTATAGCATATGTGATATCCAACTCCTTCCCATTCCAAACATGAGACCCTTCCTATAGCAAGAGTGTAATATCCAACTCCTTCCCATTCCAATCCTGAGACCATTCCTATAGCATGAGATGTGATATCTCAATGCTTCTAATACCAAACCTGAGATCCTTCCTATGAACATGAGATGTGATATCCAATTCCTCCCCATTCCAAACCTGAGAACCTTCCTACAGCATGCGATGTGATATCTCAATGCTTCTAATACCAAACCCGAGACCAGTCCTATAACATGAGATTGGATATCCAACTCCTTCCCCTTCCAAACCTGAGACTCTTCCTATAGCATGAGATGTGATATCCACCTTCTTCCCATTCCAATCCTGAGACCCTTCCTATAACATGAGATGTGATGTCTCAATGCTTCTAATACCAAACCTGAGATCTTTCCTATAACATGAGATGTGATATCCAACTCCTTCACATTCCAATCCTGAGACCCTTCCTATAGCATGAGATGTGATATCTCAATGCTTATACCAAACCTGAGACCCTTCCTATAGCTTGAGATGTGATATCCAACTCTTTCCCATTCCAATCCTGAGACCCTTCCTATAGCATGAGATGTGATATCTCAAGGCCTCTAATACCAAACCTGAGATCCTTCCTCTGACATGAAATGTGATATCCAACTCCTTCCCCTTCCAAACCTGAGAGCCTTCCTATAACATGAAATGTGATATCCAATTCCTTCCCATTCCAACCTGAGACCCTTCCTATATCATGAGATGGGATATCCAACTCCTTCCAAATCCAATACTGATACCCTTCCGATAGCATGAGATGTGATATCCCAATGCTTCTACCAAACCTGAGACCCATACTATGGCATGAGATGTGATATCAAACTTCTTCCCATTCCAATCCTGAAACCCTACCTATAGCTTGAGATGTGATATCCAACTCCTTCCCATTCCAATTCTGAGACCCTTCCTATACCATGAGACTTGATATCTCAATGCTTCTAATACCAAACCTGAGACCCGTCCTATAACATGAGATGTGATATCCAAATCCTTCCCCTTCCAAACCTTAGACCCTTCCTTTATCATGAGATGTGATATCCAATTCCTTCCCATTCCAATCCTGAGACCCTTCCGATATCATGAGATTTGTTATATCAATGCTTCTAATATCAAACTTGAGACCCTCCCTATAACATGAGATGTGACATCCAAGTCCTCCCCATTCCAATCCTGAGACCCTTCCTATAGCATGAGATGTGATATCTCAATGCTTCTAATACCAAACCTGAGACCCTTCCTATAACATGATTTGGGATATCCAACTCCTTCCCATTCCAATCCTGAGACCCTTCCGATAGCAGAGATGTGATATCTCAATGCTTATACCAAACCTGAGACCCTTCCTATGGCCTGAGATGTCATATGCAACTCCTTCCCATTCCAATCCTGAGACCCTTCCTATAGCATTAGATGTGATATCTCAATGCTTATACCAAATCTGAGACCCTTCCTATAGCATGAGATGTGATATCCAACTTCTTCCCATTCCAATCCTGAGACCCTTCCTATAGCATGAGATGTGATGTCTCTATTCTTCTAATACCAAACCTGAGATCCTTCCTATAACATGAGATGTGATATCCAACTCCTTCCCATTCCAATCCTGAGACCCTTATGATAGCATGAGATGTGATATCTCAATGCCTCTAATACCAAACCTGAGATACTTCCGATAGCATGAGATGTGATATCTCAATGCTTCTAATACCAAACCTGAGATCCTTCCTGTAACATGAGATGTGATTTCAAAATCCTTCCCCTTCCAAACCTGAGACCCTCCCTTTAGCATGAGATGTGATATCAAACTCCTTCCCATTCCAATCCTGAGACCCATCTGATAGCATGAGATGTGATATTTCAATGCCTCTAATACCAAACCTGAGATCCTACCTCTAACATGAATTGTGATATCCATCTCCTTCCCTTTCCAAACCTGAGACCCTGCCTATAGCATGAGATGTGATATCCAAGTCCTTTCCATTCCAATCCTGAGACCCTTCCTATAGCATGTGATGTGATATCTCAATTCTTATACCAAACCTGAGACCCTTCTTATGGCATGAGATGTCATATACAACTCCTTCCCATTCCAATCCTGAGACCCTTCCTATAGCATGAGATATGATATCTCAATGCTTATACCAAACCTGAGACCCTTCCTATAGCATGAGATGTGATATCCAACTTCTTCCCATTCCAATCCTGAGACCCTTCCTATAACATGAGATGTGATGTCGCAATGCTTCTAATACCAAACCTGAGATCTTTCCTATAACATGAGATGTGATATCCAACTCCTTCCCATTCCAATCCTGAGACCCTTCCTATAGCATGAGATGTGATATCACAATGCTTATAGCAAACCTGAGACCGTTCCTATAGCTTGAGATGTGATATCCAACTCCTTCCCATTCCAATCCTGAGACCCTTCCTATAGCATGAGATGTGATATCTCAAGGCCTCTAATACCAAACCTGAGATCGTTCCTCTAACATGAAATGTGATATCCAACTCCTTCCCCTTCCAAACCTGAGAGCCTTCCTATAACATGAGATGTGATATCCAACTCCTTCCCATTCCAATCCTGAGACCCTTATGATAGCATGAGATGTGATATCTCAATGCCTCTAATACCAAACCTGAGATACTTCCGATAGCATGAGATGTGATATCTCAATGCTTCTAATACCAAACCTGAGATCCTTCCTATAACATGAGATGTGATTTCCAAATCCTTCCCCTTCCAAACCTGACACCCTCCCTTTAGCATGAGATGTGATATCCAACTCCTTCCCATTCCAATCCTGAGACCCTTCTGATAGCATGAGATGTGATATTTCAATGCCTCTAATACCAAACCTGAGATCCTACCTCTAACATGAAATGTGATATCCATCTCCTTCCCTTTCCAAACCTGAGACCCTGCCTATAGCATGAGATGTGATATCCAAGTCCTTTCCATTCCAATCCTGAGACCCTTCCTATAGCATGTGATGTGATATCTCAATGCTTATACCAAACCTGAGACCCTTCCTATGGCATGAGATGTCATATACAACTCCTTCCCATTCCAAACCTGAGGCCCTTCCTATAGCATGAGATGTGATATCTCAATGCTTATACCAAACCTGAGACCCTTACTATAGCATGAGATGTGATATCCAACTCCTTCCCATTCCAATCCTGAGACCCTTCCTATAGCATGAGATGTGATATCACAATGCTTATACCAAACCTGAGACCGTTCCTATAGCTTGAGATGTGATATCCAACTCCTTCCCATTCCAATCCTGAGACCCTTCCTATAGCATGAGATGTGATATCTCAAGGCCTCTAATACCAAACCTGAGATCGTTCCTCTAACATGAAATGTGATATCCAACTCCTTCCCCTTCCAAACCTGAGAGCCTTCCTATAGCATGAGATATGATAGCCAAGTCCTTCCAATTCCAATCCTGAGACCCTTCCTATAACATGAAATGTGATATCCAACTCCTTCCCATTCCAACCTGAGACCCTTCCTATAGCATGAGATGGGATATCTCAATGCTTCTAATACCAAACCTGAGACTCTTCCTATAACATGAGATGGGATATCCAACTCATTCCCATTCCAATCCTGAGACCCTTCCGATAGCAGAGATGTGATATCTCAATGCTTATACCAAACCTGAGACCCTTCCTATGGCCTGAGATGTCATATACAACTCCTTCCCATTCCAATCCTGAGACCCTTCCTATAGCATGAGATGTGATATCTCAATGCTTATACCAAATCTGAGACCCTTCCTATAGCATGAGATGTGATATCCAACTCCTTCCCATTCCAATCCTGAGACCCTTCCTATAGCATGAGATGTGATGTCTCAATGCTTCTAATACCAAACCTGAGATCCTTCCTATAACATGAGATGTGATATCCAACTCCTTCCCATTCCAATCCTGAGACCCTTATGATAGCATGAGATGAGATATCTCAATGCCTCTAATACCAAACCTGAGATACTTCCGATAGCATGAGATGTGATATCTCAATGCTTCTAATACCAAACCTGAGATCCATCCTATAACATGAGATGTGATTTCCAAATCCTTCCGCTTCCAAACCTGAGACCCTCCCTTTAGCATGAGATGTGATATCCAACTCCTTCCCATTCCAATCCTGAAACCCTTCTGATAGCATGAGATGTGATATCTCAATGCCTCTAATTCCAAACCTTAGATCCTACCTCTAACATGAAATGTGATATCCATCTCCTTCCCATTCCAATCCCGAGACCCTTCCTATAGCATGAGATGTGATATCTCAATGCTTATACCAAACCTGAGACCCTTCCTATAGCATGAGATGTGATATCCAACTCCTTCCCATTCCAATCCTGAGACTCTTCCTATAGCATGAGATGTGATATCTCAATGCCTCTAATACCAAACCTGAGATCCTTCCTCTAACGTGAAATGTGATATCCAACTCCTTCCCTTTCCAATCCTGAGAGCCTACCTATAGCATGAGATGTGATATCCAAGTCCTTCCCATTCCAATCCTTAGACCCTTCCTACAGCATGCAATATGATATCTCAATGATTCTAATAACAAACCTGAGACCCGTCCTATAACATGAGATGGGATATCCAACTCCTTCCCATTCCAATCCTGAGACACTTCCGATAGCAGAGATGTGATATCTCAATGCTTATACCAAACCTGAGACCCTTCCTATAACATGAGATGTGATATCCAACTCCTTCCCGGTCCAAACCTGAGACCCTTCCTATAGCATATGTGATATCCAACTCCTTCCCATTCCAAACATGAGACCCTTCCTATAGCAAGAGTGTAATATCCAACTCCTTCCCATTCCAATCCTGAGACCATTCCTATAGCATGAGATGTGATATCTCAATGCTTCTAATACCAAACCTGAGATCCTTCCTATGAACATGAGATGTGATATCCAATTCCTCCCCATTCCAAACCTGAGAACCTTCCCACAGCATGCGATGTGATATCTCAATGTTTCTAATACCAAACCCGAGACCAGTCCTATAACATGAGATTGGATATCCAACTCCTTCCCCTTCCAGACCTGAGACTCTTCCTATAGCATGAGATGTGATATCCACCTTCTTCCCATTCCAATCCTGAGACCCTTCCTATAACATGAGATGTGATGTCTCAATGCTTCTAATACCAAACCTGAGATCTTTCCTATAACGTGAGATGTGATATCCAACTCCTTCACATTCCAATCCTGAGACAAATCATATAGCATGAGATGTGATATCTCAATGCTTATACCAAACCTGAGACCCTTCCTATAGCTTGAGATGTGATATCCAACTCTTTCCCATTCCAATCCTGAGACCCTTCCTATAGCATGAGATGTGATATCTCAAGGCCTCTAATACCAAACCTGAGATCCTTCCTCTGACATGAAATGTGATATCCAACTCCTTCCCCTTCCAAACCTGAGAGCCTTCCTATAACATGAAATGTGATATCCAATTCCTTCCCATTCCAACCTGAGACCCTTCCTATAGCATGAGATGGGATATCCAACTCCTTCCAAATCCAATACTGATACCCTTCCGATAGCATGAGATGTGATATCCCAATGTTTCTACCAAACCTGAGACCCATACTATGCATGAGATGTGATATCAAACTTCTTCCCATTCCAATCCTGAGACCCTACCTATAGCTTGAGATGTGATATCCAACTCCTTCCCATTCCAATTCTGAGACCCTTCCTATACCATGAGACTTGATATCTCAATGCTTCTAATACCAAACCTGAGACCCGTCCTATAACATGAGATGTGATATCCAAATCCTTCCCCTTCCAAACCTTAGACCCTTCCTTTATCATGAGATGTGATATCCAATTCCTTCCCATTCCAATCCTGAGACCCTTCCGATATCATGAGATTTGTTATCTCAATGCTTCTAATATCAAACTTGAGACCCTCCCTATAACATGAGATGTGACATCCAAGTCCTCCCCATTCCAATCCTGAGACCCTTCCTATAGCATGAGATGTGATATCTCAATGCTTCTAATACCAAACCTGAGACCCTTCCTATAACATGATTTGGGATATCCAACTCCTTCCCATTCCAATCCTGAGACCCTTCCGATAGCAGAGATGTGATATCTCAATGCTTATACCAAACCTGAGACCCTTCCTATGGCCTGAGATGTCATATGCAACTCCTTCCCATTCCAATCCTGAGACCCTTCCTATAGCATTAGATGTGATATCTCAATGCTTATACCAAATCTGAGACCCTTCCTATAGCATGAGATGTGATATCCAACTTCTTCCCATTCCAATCCTGAGACCCTTCCTATAGCATGAGATGTGATGTCTCAATTCTTCTAATACCAAACCTGAGATCCTTCCTATAACATGAGATGTGATATCCAACTCCTTCCCATTCCAATCCTGAGACCCTTATGATAGCATGAGATGTGATATCTCAATGCCTCTAATTCCAAACCTGAGATACTTCTGATAGCATGAGATGTGATATCTCAATGCTTCTAATACCAAACCTGAGATCCTTCCTATAACATGAGATGTGATATCCAACTCCTTCCCATTCCAATCCTGAGACCCTTATGATAGCATGAGATGTGATATCTCAATGCCTCTAATTCCAAACCTGAGATACTTCTGATAGCATGAGATGTGATATCTCAATGCTTCTAATACCAAACCTGAGATCCTTCCTATAACATGAGATGTGATTTCCAAATCCTTCCACTTCCAAACCTGAGACCCTCCCTTTAGCATGAGATGTGATATCCAACTCCTTCCCTTTCCAATCCTGAGACCCTTCTGATAGCATGAGGTGTGATATTTCAATGCCTCTAATACCAAACCTGAGATCCTACCTCTAACATGAAATGTGATATCCATCTCCTTCCCTTTCCAAACCTGAGACCCTGCCTATAGCATGAAATGTGATATCCAAGTCCTTCCCATTCCAATCCTGAGACCCTTCCTATAGCATGTGATGTGATATCTCAATGCTTATACCAAATCTGAGACCCTTCCTATAGCATGAGATGTGATATCCAACTCCTTCCCATTCCAATCCTGAGACCCTTCCTATAGCATGAGATGTGATGTCTCAATGCTTCTAATACCAAACCTGAGATCCTTCCTATAACATGAGATGTGATATCCAACTCCTTCCCATTCCAATCCTGAGACCCTTATGATAGCATGAGATGTGATATCTCAATGCCTCTAATACCAAACCTGAGATACTTCCGATAGCATGAGATGTGATATCTCAATGCTTCTAATACCAAACCTGAGATCCTTCCTACAACATGAGATGTGATTTCCAAATCCTTCCCCTTCCAAACCTGAGACCCTCCCTTTAGCATGAGATGTGATATCCAACTCCTTCCCATTCCAATCCTGAGACCCATCTGATAGCATGAGATGTGATATTTCAATGCCTCTAATACCAAACCTGAGATCCTACCTCTAACATGAAATGTGATATCCATCTCCTTCCCTTTCCAAACCTGAGACCCTGCCTATAGCATGAGATGTGATATCCAAGTCCTTTCCATTCCAATCCTGAGACCCTTCCTATAGCATGTGATGTGATATCTCAATGCTTATACCAAACCTGAGACCCTTCCTATGGCATGAGATGTCATATACAACTCCTTCCCATTCCAATCCTGAGACCCTTCCTATAGCATGAGATGTGATATCTCAATGCTTATACCAAACCTGAGACCCTTCCTATAGCATGAGATGTGATATCCAACTCCTTCCCATTCCAATCCTGAGACCCTTCCTATAGCATGAGATGTGATATCTCAAGGCCTCTAATACCAAACCTGAGATCGTTCCTCTAACATGAAATGTGATATCCAACTCCTTCCCCTTCCAAACCTGAGAGCCTTCCTATAACATGAGATGTGACATCCAAGTCCTCCCCATTCCAATCCTGAGACCCTTCCTATAGCATGAGATGTGATATCTCAATGCTTCTAATACCAAACCTGAGACCCTTCCTATAACATGATTTGGGATATCCAACTCCTTCCCATTCCAATCCTGAGACCCTTCCGATAGCAGAGATGTGATATCTCAATGCTTATACCAAACCTGAGACCCTTCCTATGGCCTGAGATGTCATATGCAACTCCTTCCCATTCCAATCCTGAGACCCTTCCTATAGCATTAGATGTGATATCTCAATGCTTATACCAAATCTGAGACCCTTCCTATAGCATGAGATGTGATGTCTCAATTCTTCTAATACCAAACCTGAGATCCTTCCTATAACATGAGATGTGATATCCAACTCCTTCCCATTCCAATCCTGAGACCCTTATGATAGCATGAGATGTGATATCTCAATGCCTCTAATACCAAACCTGAGATACTTCTGATAGCATGAGATGTGATATCTCAATGCTTCTAATACCAAACCTGAGATCCTTCCTATAACATGAGATGTGATTTCCAAATCCTTCCACTTCCAAACCTGAGACCCTCCCTTTAGCATGAGATGTGATATCCAACTCCTTCCCATTCCAATCCTGAGACCCTTCTGATAGCATGAGATGTGATATTTCAATGCCTCTAATACCAAACCTGAGATCCTACCTCTAACATGAAATGTGATATCCATCTCCTTCCCTTTCCAAACCTGAGACCCTGCCTATAGCATGAGATGTGATATCCAAGTCCTTCCCATTCCAATCCTGAGACCCTTCCTATAGCATGTGATGTGATATCTCAATGCTTATACCAAACCTGAGACCCTTCCTATGGCATGAGATGTCATATACAACTCCTTCCCATTCCAATCCTGAGACCCTTCCTATAGCATGAGATGTGATATCTCAATGCTTATACCAAACCTGAGACCCTTCCTATAGCATGAGATGTGATATCCAACTTCTTCCCATTCCAATCCTGAGACCCTTCCTATAACATGAGATGTGATGTCTCAATGCTTCTAATACCAAACCTGAGACCCTTCCTATAACATGAGATGGGATATCCAACTCCTTCCCATTCCAATCCTGAGACCCTTCCGATAGCAGAGATGTGATATCTCAATGCTTTTACCAAACCTGAGAACCTTCCTATGGCCTGAGATGTCATATACAACTCCTTCCCATTCCAATCCTGAGACCCTTCCTATAGCATGAGATGTGATATCTCAATGCTTATACCAAATCTGAGACCCTTCCTATAGCATGAGATGTGATATCCAACTCCTTCCCATTCCAATCCGTAGACCCTTCCTATAGCATGAGATGTGATGTCTCAATGCTTCTAATACCAAACCTGAGATCCTTCCTATAACATGAGAGGTGATATCCAACTCCTTCCCATTCCAATCCTGAGACCCTTATGATAGCATGAGATGTGATATCTCAATGCCTCTAATACCAAACCTGAGATACTTCCGATAGCATGAGATGTGATATCTCAATGCTTCTAATACCAAACCTGAGATCCTTCCTATAACATGAGATGTGATTTCCAAATCCTTCCCCTTCCAAACCTGAGACCCTCCCTTTAGCATGAGATGTGATATCCAACTCCTTCCCATTCCAATCCTGAGACCCTTCTGATAGCATGAGATGTGATATTTCAATGCCTCAAATACCAAACCTGAGATCCTACCTCTAACATGAAATGTGATATCCATCTCCTTCCCTTTCCAAACCTGAGACCCTGCCTATAGCATGAGATGTGATATCCAAGTCCTTTCCATTCCAATCCTGAGACCCTTCCTATAGCATGTGATGTGATATCTCAATGCTTATACCAAACCTGAGACCCTTCCTATGGCATGAGATGTCATATACAACTCCTTCCCATTCCAAACCTGAGACCCTTCCTATAGCATGAGATGTGATATCTCAATGCTTATACCAAACCTGAGACCCTTCCTATAGCATGAGATGTGATATCCAACTTCTTCCCATTCCAATCCTGAGACCCTTCCTATAACATGAGATGTGATGTCGCAATGCTTCTAATACCAAACCTGAGATCTTTCCTATAACATGAGATGTGATATCCAACTCCTTCCCATTCCAATCCTGAGACCCTTCCTATAGCATGAGATGTGATATCACAATGCTTATACCAAACCTGAGACCGTTCCTATAGCTTGAGATGTGATATCCAACTCCTTCCCATTCCAATCCTGAGACCCTTCCTATAGCATGAGATGTGATATCTCAAGGCCTCTAATACCAAACCTGAGATTGTTCCTCTAACATGAAATGTGATATCCAACTCCTTCCCCTTCCAAACCTGAGAGCCTTCCTATAGCATGAGATATGATAGCCAAGTCCTTCCAATTCCAATCCTGAGACCCTTCCTATAACATGAAATGTGATATCCAACTCCTTCCCATTCCAACCTGAGACCCTTCCTATAGCATGAGATGGGATATCTCAATGCTTCTAATAACAAACCTGAGACTCTTCCTATAACATGAGATGGGATATCCAACTCCTTCCCATTCCAATCCTGAGACCCTTCCTATAGCATGAGATGTGATATCTCAATGCTTATACCAAATCTGAGAGCCTTCCTATAGCATGAGATGTGATATCCACCTCCTTCCCATTCCAATCCTGAGACCCTTCCTATAGCATGAGATGTGATGTCTCAATGCTTCTAATACCAAACCTGAGATCCTTCCTATAACATGAGATGTGATATCCAACTCCTTCCCATTCCAATCCTGAGACCCTTATGATAGCATGAGATGTGATATCTCAATGCCTCTAATACCAAACCTGAGATACTTCCGATAGCATGAGATGTGATATCTCAATGCTTCTAATACCAAACCTGAGATCCTTCCTATAACATGAGATGTGATTTCCAAATCCTCCCGCTTCCAAACCTGAGACCCTCCCTTTAGCATGAGATGTGATATCCAACTCCTTCCCATTCCAATCCTGAGACCCTTCTGATAGCATGAGATGTGATATCTCAATGCCTCTAATTCCAAACCTGAGATCCTACCTCTAACATGAAATGTGATATCCATCTCCTTCCCTTTCCAAACCTGAGACCCTGCCTATAGCATGAGATGTGATATCCAAGTCCTTCCCATTCCAATCCTGAGACCCTTCCTATAGCATGTGATGTGATATCTCAATGCTTATACCAAACCTGAGACCCTTCCTATGGCATGAGATGTCATATACAACTCCTTCCCATTCCAATCCTGAGACCCTTCCTATAGCATGAGATGTGATATCTCAATGCTTATACCAAACCTGAGACCCTTCCTATAGCATGAGATGTGATATCCAACTTCTTCCCATTCCAATCCTGAGACCCTTCCTATAACATGAGATGTGATGTCTCAATGCTTCTAATACCAAACCTGAGATCTTTCCTATAACATGAGATGTGATATCCAACTCCTTCCCATTCCAATCCTGAGACCCTTCCTATAGCATGAGATGTGATATCACAATGCTTATACCAAACCTGAGACCGTTCCTATAGCTTGAGATGTGATATCCAACTCCTTCCCATTCCAATCCTGAGACCCTTCCTATAGCATGAGATGTGATATCTCAAGGCCTCTAATACCAAACCTGAGATCCTTCCTCTAACATGAAATGTGATATTCAACTCCTTCCCCTTCCAAACCTGAGAGCCTTCCTATAGCATGAGATATGATATCCAAGTCCTTCCCATTCCAATTCTGAGACCCTTCCTATATCATGAGATGGGATATCTCAATGCTTCTAATACCAAACCTGAGACCCTTCCTATAACATGAGATGGGAATATCCAACTCCTTCCCATTCCAATCCTGAGACCCTTCCGATAGCAGAGATGTGATATCTCAATGCTTATACCAAACCTGAGATCCTTCCTATAACATGAGATGTGATATCCAACTCCTTCCCATTCCAATCCTGAGACACTTCCTATAGCATGAGATGTGATATCTCACTGCTTATACCAAACCTGAGACCCTTCCTCTAGAATGAGATGTGATATCCAACTCCTTCCCATTCCAATCCTGAGACACTTCCTATAGCATGAGATGTGATATCTCAATGCTTCTAATACCAAACCTGAGACTCTTCCTATAACATGAGATGGGATATCCAACTCCTTCCCATTCCAATCCTGAGACCCTTCCAATAGCAGAGATGTGATATCTCAATGCTTATACCAAACCTAAGACCCTTCCTATGGCATGAGATGTGATATCCAACTCCTTCCCATTCCAATCCCGAGACCCTTCCTATAGCATGAGATGTGATATCTCGATGCTTATACCAAATCTGAGACCCTTCCTATAGCATGAGATGTAATATCCAACTCCTTCCCATTCCAATCCTGAGGCCCTTCCAATAGCATGAGATGTAATGTCTCAATGCTTCTAATACCAAACCTGAGATCCTTCCTATAACATGAGATGTGATATCCAACTCCTTCCCATTCCAATCCTGAGACCCTTCCTATAGCATGAGATGTGATGTCTCAATGCTTCTAATACCAAACCTGAGAACCTTCCTACAGCATGCAATGTGATATCTCAATGCTTCTAATACCAAACCTGAGACCAGTCCTATAACATGAGATTGGATATCCAACTCCTTCTCCTTCCAAACCTGAGACCCTTCCTATAGCATGAGATGTGATATCCAACTTCTTCCCATTCCAATCCTGAGACCCTTCCTATAACATGAGATGTGATGTCTCAATGCTTCTAATACCAAACCTGAGATCTTTCCTATAACATGAGATGTAATATCCAACTCCTTCCCATTCCAATCCTGAGACCCTTCCTATAGCATGAGATGTGCTATCTCAATGCTTATACCAAACCTGAGACCCTTCCTAAAGCTTGAGATGTGATATCCAACTCCTTCCCATTCCAATCCTGAGACCCTTCCTATAGCATGATATGTGATATCTCAATGCCTCTAATATCAAACCTGAGATCCTTCCTCTAACATGAAATGTGATATCGAACTCCTTCCCTTTCCAAACCTGAGAGCCTACCTATAGCATGAGATGTGATATCCAAGTCCTTCCCATTCCAATCCTTAGACCCTTCCTACAGCATGCAATATGATATCTCAATGATTCTAATAACAAACCTGAGACCCGTCCTATAACATGAGATGTGATATCCAACTCCTTCCCGTTTCAAACCTGAGACCCTTCCTATAGCATGAGATGTGATATCCAACTTCTTCCCATTCCAATCCTGAGACCCTTCCTATAGCATGAGATGTGCTATCTCAATGCTTATACCAAACCTGAGACCCTTCCTAAAGCTTGAGATGTGATATCCAACTCCTTCCCATTCCAATCCTGAGACCCTTCCTATAGCATGAGATGTGATATCTCAATGCTTCTAATATCAAACTTGAGACCCTCCCTATAGCATGAGATGTGATACCCAAGTCCTTCCCATTCCAATCCTGAGACACTTCCTATAGCATGAGATGTGATGTCTCAATGCTTCTAATACCAAACCTGAGATCCTTCCTATAACATGAGATGTGATATCCAACTCCTTCCCATTCCAATCCCGGGACCCTTCCTATAGCATGAGATGTGATATCTCGATGTTTATACCAAACCTGAGACCCTTCCTATAGCATGAGATGTGATATCCAACTCCTTCCCATTCCAATCCTGAGACCCTTCCTATAGCATGAGATGTGATATCTCAATGCCTCTAATACCAAACCTGAGATCCTTCCTCTAACATGAAATGTGATATCCATCTCCTTCCCTTTCCAAACATGAGAGCCTACCTATAGCATGAGATGTGATATCCAATTCCTTCCCATTCCAATCCTTAGACCCTTCCTACAGCATGCAATATGATATCTCAATGATTCTAATAACAAACCTGAGACCCATCCTATAACATGAGATGGGATATCCAACTCCTTCCCATTCCAATCCTGAGACACTTCCGATAGCAGAGATGTGATATCTCAATGCTTATACCAAACCTGAGACCCTTCCTATAACATGAGATGCGATATCCAACTCCTTCCCGGTCCAAACCTGAGACCCTTACTATAGCATATGTGATATCCAACTCCTTCCCATTCCAAACATGAGACCCTTCCTATAGCAAGAATGTAATATCCAACTCCTTCCCATTCCAATCCTGAGACCATTCCTATAGCATGAGATGTGATATCTCAATGCTTCTCATACCAAACCTGAGATCCTTCCTATGACATGAGATGTGATATCCAATTCCTCCCCATTCCAAACCTGAGAACCTTCCTACAGCATGCGATGTGATATCTCAATGCTTCTAATACCAAACCTGAGACCAGTCCTATAACATGAGATTGGATATCCAACTCCTTCCCCTTCCAAACCTGAGACCCTTCCTATAGCATGAGATGTGATATCCAACTTCTTCCCATTCCAATCCTGAGACCCTTCCTATAACATGAGATGTGATGTCTCAATGCTTCTAATACCAAACCTGAGATCTTTCCTATAACATGAGATGTGATATCCAACTCCTTCCCATTCCAATCCTGAGACCCTTCCTATAGCATGAGATGTGCTATCTCAATGCTTATACCAAACCTGAGACCCTTCCTAAAGCTTGAGATGTGATATCCAACTCCTTCCCATTCCAATCCTGAGACCCTTCCTATAACATGAAATGTGATATCCAACTCCTTCCCATTCCAATCCTGAGACCCTTATGACAGCATGAGATGTGATATCTCAATGCCTCTAATACCAAACCTGAGATACTTCTGATAGCATGAGATGTGACATCTCAATGCTTCTAATACCAAACCTGAGATCCTTCCTATAACATGAGATGTGATTTCCAAATCCTTCCACTTCCAAACCTGAGACCCTCCCTTTAGCATGAGATGTGAAATCCAACTCCTTCCCATGCCAATCCTGAGACCCTTCTGATAGCATGAGATGTGATATTTCAATGCCTCTAATACCAAACCTGAGATCCTACCTCTAACATGAAATGTGATATCCATCTCCTTCCCTTTCCAAACCTGAGACCCTGCCTATAGCATGAAATGTGATATCCAAGTCCTTCCCATTCCAATCCTGAGACCCTTCCTATAGCATGTGATGTGATATCTCAATGCTTATACCAAATCTGAGACCCTTCCTATAGCATGAGATGTGATATCCAACTCCTTCCCATTCCAATCCTGAGACCCTTCCTATAGCATGAGATGTGATGTCTCAATGCTTCTAATACCAAACATGAGATCCTTCCTATAACATGAGATGTGATATCCAACTCCTTCCCATTCCAATCCTGAGACCCTTATGATAGCATGAGATGTGATATCTCAATGCCTCTAATACCAAACCTGAGATACTTCCGATAGCATGAGATGTGATATCTCAATGCTTCTAATACCAAACCTGAGATCCTTCCTATAACATGAGATGTGATTTCCAAATCCTTCCCCTTCCAAACCTGAGACCCTCCCTTTAGCATGAGATGTGATATCCAACTCCTTCCCATTCCAATCCTGAGACCCATCTGATAGCATGAGATGTGATATTTCAATGCCTCTAATACCAAACCTGAGATCCTACCTCTAACATGAAATGTGATATCCATCTCCTTCCCTTTCCAAACCTGAGACCCTGCCTATAGCATGAGATGTGATATCCAAGTCCTTTCCATTCCAATCCTGAGACCCTTCCTATAGCATGTGATGTGATATCTCAATGCTTATACCAAACCTGAGACCCTTCCTATGGCATGAGATGTCATATACAACTCCTTCCCATTCCAATCCTGAGACCCTTCCTATAGCATGAGATGTGATATCTCAATGCTTATACCAAACCTGAGACCCTTCCTATAGCATGAGATGTGATATCCAACTCCTTCCCATTCCAATCCTGAGACCCTTCCTATAGCATGAGATGTGATATCTCAAGGCCTCTAATACCAAACCTGAGATCGTTCCTCTAACATGAAATGTGATATCCAACTCCTTCCCCTTCCAGACCTGAGAGCCTTCCTATAACATGAGATGTGACATCCAAGTCCTCCCCATTCCAATCCTGAGACCCTTCCTATAGCATGAGATGTGATATCTCAATGCTTCTAATACCAAACCTGAGACCCTTCCTATAACATGATTTGGGATATCCAACTCCTTCCCATTCCAATCCTGAGACCCTTCCGATAGCAGAGATGTGATATCTCAATGCTTATACCAAACCTGAGACCCTTCCTATGGCCTGAGATGTCATATGCAACTCCTTCCCATTCCAATCCTGAGACCCTTCCTATAGCATTAGATGTGATATCTCAATGCTTATACCAAATCTGAGACCCTTCCTATAGCATGAGATGTGATATCCAACTTCTTCCCATTCCAATCCTGAGACCCTTCCTATAGCATGAGATGTGATGTCTCAATTCTTCTAATACCAAACCTGAGATCCTTCCTATAACATGAGATGTGATATCCAACTCCTTCCCATTCCAATCCTGAGACCCTTATGATAGCATGAGATGTGATATCTCAATGCCTCTAATACCAAACCTGAGATACTTCTGATAGCATGAGATGTGATATCTCAATGCTTCTAATACCAAACCTGAGATCCTTCCTATAACATGAGATGTGATTTCCAAATCCTTCCACTTCCAAACCTGAGACCCTCCCTTTAGCATGAGATGTGATATCCAACTCCTTCCCATTCCAATCCTGAGACCCTTCTGATAGCATGAGATGTGATATTTCAATGCCTCTAATACCAAACCTGAGATCCTACCTCTAACATGAAATGTGATATCCATCTCCTTCCCTTTCCAAACCTGAGACCCTGCCTATAGCATGAAATGTGATATCCAAGTCCTTCCCATTCCAATCCTGAGACCCTTCCTATAGCATGTGATGTGATATCTCAATGCTTATACCAAATCTGAGACCCTTCCTATAGCATGAGATGTGATATCCAACTCCTTCCCATTCCAATCCTGAGACCCTTCCTATAGCATGAGATGTGATGTCTCAATGCTTCTAATACCAAACCTGAGATCCTTCCTATAACATGAGATGTGATATCCAACTCCTTCCCATTCCAATCCTGAGACCCTTATGATAGCATGAGATGTGATATCTGAATGCCTCTAATACCAAACCTGAGATACTTCCGATAGCATGAGATGTGATATCTCAATGCTTCTAATACCAAACCTGAGATCCTTCCTATAACATGAGATGTGATTTCCAAATCCTTCCCCTTCCAAACCTGAGACCCTCCCTTTAGCATGAGATGTGATATCCAACTCCTTCCCATTCCAATCCTGAGACCCATCTGATAGCATGAGATGTGATATTTCAATGCCTCTAATACCAAACCTGAGATCCTACCTCTAACATGAAAAGTGATATCCATCTCCTTCCCTTTCCAAACCTGAGACCCTGCCTATAGCATGTGATGTGATATCTCAATGCTTATACCAAACCTGAGACCCTTCCTATGGCATGAGATGTCATATACAACTCCTTCCCATTCCAATCCTGAGACCCTTCCTATAGCATGAGATGTGATATCTCAATGCTTATACCAAACCTGAGACCCTTCCTATAGCATGAGATGTGATATCCAACTCCTTCCCATTCCAATCCTGAGACCCTTCCTATAGCATGAGATGTGATATCTCAATGCTTCTAATACCAAACCTGAGACCCTTCCTATAACATGATTTGGGATATCCAACTCCTTCCCATTCCAATCCTGAGACCCTTCCGATAGCAGAGATGTGATATCTCAATGCTTATACCAAACCTGAGACCCTTCCTATGGCCTGAGATGTCATATGCAACTCCTTCCCATTCCAATCCTGAGACCCTTCCTATAGCATTAGATGTGATATCTCAATGCTTATACCAAATCTGAGACCCTTCCTATAGCATGAGATGTGATATCCAACTTCTTCCCATTCCAATCCTGAGACCCTTCCTATAGCATGAGATGTGATGTCTCAATTCTTCTAATACCAAACCTGAGATCCTTCCTATAACATGAGATGTGATATCCAACTTCTTCCCATTCCAATCCTGAGACCCTTATGATAGCATGAGATGTGATATCTCAATGCCTCTAATACCAAACCTGAGATACTTCTGATAGCATGAGATGTGATATCTCAATGCTTCTAATACCAAACCTGAGATCCTTCCTATAACATGAGATGTGATTTCCAAATCCTTCCACTTCCAAACCTGAGACCCTCCCTTTAGCATGAGATGTGATATCCAACTCCTTCCCATTCCAATCCTGAGACCCTTCTGATAGCATGAGATGTGATATTTCAATGCCTCTAATACCAAACCTGAGATCCTACCTCTAACATGAAATGTGATATCCATCTCCTTCCCTTTCCAAACCTGAGACCCTGCCTATAGCATGAGATGTGATATCCAAGTCCTTCCCATTCCAATCCTGAGACCCTTCCTATAGCATGTGATGTGATATCTCAATGCTTATACCAAACCTGAGACCCTTCCTATGGCATGAGATGTCATATACAACTCCTTCCCATTCCAATCCTGAGACCCTTCCTATAGCATGAGATGTGATATCTCAATGCTTATACCAAACCTGAGACCCTTCCTATAGCATGAGATGTGATATCCAACTTCTTCCCATTCCAATCCTGAGACCCTTCCTATAACATGAGATGTGATGTCTCAATGCTTCTAATACCAAACCTGAGACCCTTCCTATAACATGAGATGGGATATCCAACTCCTTCCCATTCCAATCCTGAGACCCTTCCGATAGCAGAGATGTGATATCTCAATGCTTTTACCAAGCCTGAGACCCTTCCTATGGCCTGAGATGTCATATACAACTCCTTCCCATTCCAATCCTGAGACCCTTCCTATAGCATGAGATGTGATATCTCAATGCTTATACCAAATCTGAGACCCTTCCTATAGCATGAGATGTGATATCCAACTCCTTCCCATTCCAATCCTGAGACCCTTCCTATAGCATGAGATGTGATGTCTCAATGCTTCTAATACCAAACCTGAGACCCTTCCTATAGCATGAGATGTGATGTCTCAATGCTTCTAATACCAAACCTGAGATCCTTCCTATAACATGAGATGTGATATCCAACTCCTTCCCATTCCAATCCTGAGACCCTTATGATAGCATGAGATGTGATATCTCAATGCCTCTAATACCAAACCTGAGACCCATCTGATAGCATGAGATGTGATATTTCAATGCCTCTAATACCAAACCTGAGATCCTACCTCTAACATGAAATGTGATATCCATCTCCTTCCCTTTTCAAACCTGAGACCCTGCCTATAGCATGAGATGTGATATCCAAGTCCTTTCCATTCCAATCCTGAGACCCTTCCTATAGCATGAGATGTGATATCTCAATGCTTCTAATACCAAACCTGAGACCCTTCCTATAACATGATTTGGGATATCTAACTCCTTCCCATTCCAAACCTGAGACCCTGCCTATAGCATGTGATGTGATATCTCAATGCTTATACCAAACCTGAGACCCTTCCTATGGCATGAGATGTCATATACAACTCCTTCACATTCCAATCCTGAGACCCTTCCTATAGCATGAGATGTGATATCTCAATGCTTATACCAAACCTGAGACCCTTCCTATAGCATGAGATGTGATATCCAACTCCTTCCCATTCCAATCCTGAGACCCTTCCTATAGCATGAGATGTGATATCTCAAGGCCTCTAATACCAAACCTGAGATCGTTCCTCTAACATGAAATGTGATATCCAACTCCTTCCCCTTCCAAACCTGAGAGCCTTCCTATAACATGAGATGTGACATCCAAGTCCTCCCCATTCCAATCCTGAGACCCTTCCTATAGCATGAGATGTGATATCTCAATGCTTCTAATACCAAACCTGAGACCCTTCCTATAACATGATTTGGGATATCCAACTCCTTCCCATTCCAATCCTGAGACCCTTCCGATAGCAGAGATGTGATATCTCAATGCTTATACCAAACCTGAGACCCTTCCTATGGCCTGAGATGTCATATGCAACTCCTTCCCATTCCAATCCTGAGACCCTTCCTATAGCATTAGATGTGATATCTCAATGCTTATACCAAATCTGAGACCCTTCCTATAGCATGAGATGTGATATCCAACTTCTTCCCATTCCAATCCTGAGACCCTTCCTGTAGCATGAGATGTGATGTCTCAATTCTTCTAATACCAAACCTGAGATCCTTCCTATAACATGAGATGTGATATCCAACTTCTTCCCATTCCAATCCTGAGACCCTTATGATAGCATGAGATGTGATATCTCAATGCCTCTAATACCAAACCTGAGATACTTCTGATAGCATGAGATGTGATATCTCAATGCTTCTAATACCAAACCTGAGATCCTTCCTATAACATGAGATGTGATTTCCAAATCCTTCCACTTCCAAACCTGAGACCCTCCCTTTAGCATGAGATGTGATATCCAACTCCTTCCCATTCCAATCCTGAGACCCTTCTGATAGCATGAGATGTGATATTTCAATGCCTCTAATACCAAACCTGAGATCCTACCTCTAACATGAAATGTGATATCCATCTCCTTCCCTTTCCAAACCTGAGACCCTGCCTATAGCATGAGATGTGATATCCAAGTCCTTCCCATTCCAATCCTGAGACCCTTCCTATAGCATGTGATGTGATATCTCAATGCTTATACCAAACCTGAGACCCTTCCTATGGCATGAGATGTCATATACAACTCCTTCCCATTCCAATCCTGAGACCCTTCCTATAGCATGAGATGTGATATCTCAATGCTTATACCAAACCTGAGACCCTTCCTATAGCATGAGATGTGATATCCAACTTCTTCCCATTCCAATCCTGAGACCCTTCCTATAACATGAGATGTGATGTCTCAATGCTTCTAATACCAAACCTGAGACCCTTCCTATAACATGAGATGGGATATCCAACTCCTTCCCATTCCAATCCTGAGACCCTTCCGATAGCAGAGATGTGATATCTCAATGCTTTTACCAAGCCTGAGACCCTTCCTATGGCCTGAGATGTCATATACAACTCCTTCCCATTCCAATCCTGAGACCCTTCCTATAGCATGAGATGTGATATCTCAATGCTTATACCAAATCTGAGACCCTTCCTATAGCATGAGATGTGATATCCAACTCCTTCCCATTCCAATCCTGAGACCCTTCCTATAGCATGAGATGTGATGTCTCAATGCTTCTAATACCAAACCTGAGATCCTTCCTATAACATGAGATGTGATATCCAACTCCTTCCCATTCCAATCCTGAGACCCTTATGATTGCATGAGATGTGATATCTCAATGCCTCTAATACCAAACCTGAGATACTTCCGATAGCATGAGATGTGATATCTCAATGCTTCTAATACCAAACCTGAGATCCTTCCTATAACATGAGATGTGATTTCCAAATCCTTCCCCTTCCAAACCTGAGACCCTCCCTTTAGCATGAGATGTGATATCAAACTCCTTCCCATTCCAGTCCTGAGACCCATCTGATAGCATGAGATGTGATATTTCAATGCCTCTAATACCAAACCTGAGATCCTACCTCTAACATGAAATGTGATATCCATCTCCTTCCCTTTTCAAACCTGAGACCCTGCCTATAGCATGAGATGTGATATCCAAGTCCTTTCCATTCCAATCCTGAGACCCTTCCTATAGCATGTGATGTGATATCTCAATTCTTATACCAAACCTGAGACCCTTCCTATGGCATGAGATGTCATATACAACTCCTTCCCATTCCAATCCTGAGACCCTTCCTATAGCATGAGATGTGATATCTCAATGCTTATACCAAACCTGAGACCCTTCCTATAGCATGAGATGTGATATCCAACTTCTTCCCATTCCAATCCTGAGACCCTTCCTATAACATGAGATGTGATGTCGCAATGCTTCTAATACCAAACCTGAGATCTTTCCTATAACATGAGATGTGATATCCAACTCCTTCCCATTCCAATCCTGAGACCCTTCCTATAGCATGAGATGTGATATCACAATGCTTATACCAAACCTGAGACCGTTCCTATAGCTTGAGATGTGATATCCAACTCCTTCCCATTCCAATCCTGAGACCCTTCCTATAGCATGAGATGTGATATCGCAAGGCCTCTAATACCAAACCTGAGATCGTTCCTCTAACATGAAATGTGATATCCATCTCCTTCCCTTTCCAAACCTGAGACCCTGCCTATAGCATGAGATGTGATATCCAAGTCCTTTCCATTCCAATCCTGAGACCCTTCCTATAGCATGTGATGTGATATCTCAATGCTTATACCAAACCTGAGACCCTTCCTATGGCATGAGATGTCATATACAACTCCTTCCCATTCCAAACCTGAGACCCTTCCTATAGCATGAGATGTGATATCTCAATGCTTATACCAAACCTGAGACCCTTCCTATAGCATGAGATGTGATATCCAACTTCTTCCCATTCCAATCCTGAGACCCTTCCTATAACATGAGATGTGATGTCGCAATGCTTCTAATACCAAACCTGAGATCTTTCCTATAACATGAGATGTGATATCCAACTCCTTCCCATTCCAATCCTGAGACCCTTCCTATAGCATGAGATGTGATATCACAATGCTTATACCAAACCTGAGACCGTTCCTATAGCTTGAGATGTGATATCCAACTCCTTCCCATTCCAATCCTGAGACCCTTCCTATAGCATGAGATGTGATATCTCAAGGCCTCTAATACCAAACCTGAGATCGTTCCTCTAACATGAAATGTGATATCCAACTCCTTCCCCTTCCAAACCTGAGAGCCTTCCTATAGCATGAGATATGATAGCCAAGTCCTTCCAATTCCAATCCTGAGACCCTTCCTATAACATGAAATGTGATATCCAACTCCTTCCCATTCCAACCTGAGACCCTTCCTATAGCATGAGATGGGATATCTCAATGCTTCTAATAACAAACCTGAGACTCTTCCTATAACATGAGATGGGATATCCAACTCATTCCCATTCCAATCCTGAGACCCTTCCTATAGCATGTGATGTGATATCTCAATGCTTATACCAAACCTGAGACCCTTCCTATGGCATGAGATGTCATATACAACTCCTTCCCATTCCAATCCTGAGACCCTTCCTATAGCATGAGATGTGATATCTCAATGCTTATACCAAACCTGAGACCCTTCCTATAGCATGAGATGTGATATCCAACTTCTTCCCATTCCAATCCTGAGACCCTTCCTATAACATGAGATGTGATGTCTCAATGCTTCTAATACCAAACCTGAGATCTTTCCTATAACATGAGATGTGATATCCAACTCCTTCCCATTCCAATCCTGAGACCCTTCCTATAGTATGAGATGTGATATCACAATGCTTATACAAAACCTGAGACCGTTCCTATAGCTTGAGATGTGATATCCAACTCCTTCCCATTCCAATCCTGAGACCCTTCCTATAGCATGAGATGTGATATCTCAAGGCCTCTAATACCAAATCTGAGATCCTTCCTCTAATATGAAATGTGATATCCAACTCCTTCCCCTTCCAAACCTGAGAGCCTTCCTATAGCATGAGATATGATATCCAAGTCCTTCCCATTCCAATCCTGAGACCCTTCCTATATCATGAGATGGGATATCTCAATGCTTCTAATACCAAACCTGAGACCCTTCCTATAACATGAGATGGGAATATCCAACTCCTTCCCATTCCAATCCTGAGACCCTTCCGATAGCAGAGATGTGATATCTCAATGCTTATACCAAACCTGAGATCCTTCCTATAACATGAGATGTGATATCCAACTCCTTCCCATTCCAACCCTGAGACACTTCCTATAGCATGAGATGTGATATCTCACTGCTTATACCAAACCTGAGACCCTTCCTATAGAATGAGATGTGATATCCAACTCCTTCCCATTCCAATCCTGAGACCCTTCCTATAGCATGAGATGTGATATCTCAATGCTTCTAATATCAAACTTGAGACCCTCCCTATAGCATGAGATGTGATACCCAAGTCCTTCCCATTCCAATCCTGAGACACTTCCTATAGCATGAGATGTGATATCTCAATGCTTCTAATACCAAACCTGAGACTCTTCCTATAACATGAGATGGGATATCCAACTCCTTCCCATTCCAATCCTGAGACCCTTCCAATAGCAGAGATGTGATATCTCGATGCTTATACCAAATCTGAGACCCTTCCTATAGCATGAGATGTGATATCCAACTCCTTCCCATTCCAATCCTGAGGCCCTTCCTATAGCATGAGATGTGATGTCTCAATGCTTCTAATACCAAACCTGAGATCCTTCCTATAACATGAGATGTGATATCCAACTCCTTCCCATTCCAATCCTGAGACCCTTCCTATAGCATGAGATGTGATGTCTCAATGCTTCTAATACCAAACCTGAGAACCTTCCTACAGCATGCGATGTGATATCTCAATGCTTCTAATACCAAACCTGAGACCAGTCCTATAACATGAGATTGGATATCCAACTCCTTCCCCTTCCAAACCTGAGACCCTTCCTATAGCATGAGATGTGATATCCAACTTCTTCCCATTCCAATCCTGAGACCCTTCCTATAACATGAGATGTGATGTCTCAATGCTTCTAATACCAAACCTGAGATCTTTCCTATAACATGAGATGTAATATCCAACTCCATCCCATTCCAATCCTGAGACCCTTCCTATAGCATGAGATGTGCTATCTCAATGCTTATACCAAACCTGAGACCCTTCCTAAAGCTTGAGATGTGATATCCAACTCCTTCCCATTCCAATCCTGAGACCCTTCCTATAGCATGATATGTGATATCTCAATGCCTCTAATACCAAACCTGAGATCCTTCCTCTAACATGAAATGTGATATCGAACTCCTTCCCTTTCCAAACCTGAGAGCCTACCTATAGCATGAGATGTGATATCCAAGTCCTTCCCATTCCAATCCTTAGACCCTTCCTACAGCATGCAATATGATATCTCAATGATTCTAATAACAAACCTGAGACCCGTCCTATAACATGAGATGTGATATCCAACTCCTTCCCGTTTCAAACCTGAGACCCTTCCTATAGCATGAGATGTGATATCCAACTTCTTCCCATTCCAATCCTGAGACCCTTCCTATAACATGAGATGTGATGTCTCAATGCTTCTAATACCAAACCTGAGATCTTTCCTATAACATGAGATGTAATATCCAACTCCTTCCCATTCCAATCCTGAGACCCTTCCTATAGCATGAGATGTGCTATCTCAATGCTTATACCAAACCTGAGACCCTTCCTAAAGCTTGAGATGTAATATCCAACTCCTTCCCATTCCAATCCTGAGACCCTTCCTATAGCATGAGATGTGATATCTCAATGCTTCTAATATCAAACTTGAGACCCTCCCTATAGCATGAGATGTGATACCCAAGTCCTTCCCATTCCAACCCTGAGACCCTTCCTATAGCATGAGATGTGATATCTCAATGCTTATACCAAATCTGAGACCCTTCCTATAGCATGAGATGTGATATCCAACTCCTTCCCATTCCAATCCTGAGACCCTTCCTATAGCATGAGATGTGATGTCTCAATGCTTCTAATACCAAACCTGAGATCCTTCCTATAACATGAGATGTGATATCCAACTCCTTCCCATTCCAATCCTGAGACCCTTATGATAGCATGAGATGTGATATCTCAATGCCTCTAATACCAAACCTGAGATACTTCCGATAGCATGAGATGTGATATCTCAATGCTTCTAATACCAAACCTGAGATCCTTCCTATAACATGAGATGTGATTTCCAAATCCTTCCCCTTCCAAACCTGAGACCCTCCCTTTAGCATGAGATGTGATATCAAACTCCTTCCCATTCCAGTCCTGAGACCCATCTGATAGCATGAGATGTGATATTTCAATGCCTCTAATACCAAACCTGAGATCCTACCTCTAACATGAAATGTGATATCCATCTCCTTCCCTTTTCAAACCTGAGACCCTGCCTATAGCATGAGATGTGATATCCAAGTCCTTTCCATTCCAATCCTGAGACCCTTCCTATAGCATGTGATGTGATATCTCAATTCTTATACCAAACCTGAGACCCTTCCTATGGCATGAGATGTCATATACAACTCCTTCCCATTCCAATCCTGAGACCCTTCCTATAGCATGAGATGTGATATCTCAATGCTTATACCAAACCTGAGACCCTTCCTATAGCATGAGATGTGATATCCAACTTCTTCCCATTCCAATCCTGAGACCCTTCCTATAACATGAGATGTGATGTTGCAATGCTTCTAATACCAAACCTGAGATCTTTCCTATAACATGAGATGTGATATCCAACTCCTTCCCATTCCAATCCTGAGACCCTTCCTATAGCATGAGATGTGATATCACAATGCTTATACCAAACCTGAGACCGTTCCTATAGCTTGAGATGTGATATCCAACTCCTTCCCATTCCAATCCTGAGACCCTTCCTATAGAATGAGATGTGATATCGCAAGGCCTCTAATACCAAACCTGAGATCGTTCCTCTAACATGAAATGTGATATCCAACTCCTTCCCCTTCCAAACCTGAGAGCCTTCCTATAACATGAGATGTGATATCCAACTCCTTCCCATTCCAATCCTGAGACCCTTATGATAGCATGAGATGTGATATCTCAATGCCTCTAATACCAAACCTGAGATACTTCCGATAGCATGAGATGTGATATCTCAATGCTTCTAATACCAAACCTGAGATCCTTCCTATAACATGAGATGTGATTTCCAAATCCTTCCCCTTCCAAACCTGAGACCCTCCCTTTAGCATGAGATGTGATATCCAACTCCTTCCCATTCCAATCCTGAGACCCTTCTGATAGCATGAGATGTGATATTTCAATGCCTCAAATACCAAACCTGAGATCCTACCTCTAACATGAAATGTGATATCCATCTCCTTCCCTTTCCAAACCTGAGACCCTGCCTATAGCATGAGATGTGATATCCAAGTCCTTTCCATTCCAATCCTGAGACCCTTCCTATAGCATGTGATGTGATATCTCAATGCTTATACCAAACCTGAGACCCTTCCTATGGCATGAGATGTCATATACAACTCCTTCCCATTCCAAACCTGAGACCCTTCCTATAGCATGAGATGTGATATCTCAATGCTTATACCAAACCTGAGACCCTTCCTATAGCATGAGATGTGATATCCAACTTCTTCCCATTCCAATCCTGAGACCCTTCCTATAACATGAGATGTGATGTCGCAATGCTTCTAATACCAAACCTGAGATCTTTCCTATAACATGAGATGTGATATCCAACTCCTTCCCATTCCAATCCTGAGACCCTTCCTATAGCATGAGAGATCATATCACAATGCTTATACCAAACCTGAGACCGTTCCTATAGCTTGAGATGTGATATCCAACTCCTTCCCATTCCAATCCTGAGACCCTTCCTATAGCATGAGATGTGATATCTCAATGCTTCTAATACCAAACCTGAGATCCTTCCTATAACATGAGATGTGATATCCAACTCCTTCCCATTCCAATCCTGAGACCCTTATGATAGCATGATATGTGATATCTCAATGCCTCTAATACCAAACCTGAGATACTTCCG
This sequence comes from Ambystoma mexicanum, assembly GCF_040938575.1. Classification (NCBI taxonomy): domain Eukaryota; kingdom Metazoa; phylum Chordata; class Amphibia; order Caudata; family Ambystomatidae; genus Ambystoma; species Ambystoma mexicanum. The sequence goes on from NW_027182443.1 coordinate 1,099,179, forward strand.
ATAGCATGAGATGTGATATCTCAATGCTTCGAATACCAAACCTGAGATCCTTCCTATAACATGAGATGTGATTTCCAAATCCTCCCGCTTCCAAACCTGAGACCCTCCCTTTAGCATGAGATGTGATATCCAACTCCTTCCCATTCCAATCCTGAGACCCTTCTGATAGCATGAGATGTGATATCTCAATGCCTCTAATTCCAAACCTGAGATCCTACCTCTAACATGAAATGTGATATCCATCTCCTTCCCTTTCCAAACCTGAGACCCTGCCTTTAGCATGAGATGTGATATCCAAGTCCTTCCCATTCCAATCCTGAGACCCTTCCTATAGCATGTGATGTGATATCTCAATGCTTATACCAAACCTGAGACCCTTCCTATGGCATGAGATGTCATATACAACTCCTTCCCATTCCAATCCTGAGACCCTTCCTATAGCATGAGATGTGATATCTCAATGCTTATACCAAACCTGAGACCCTTCCTATAGTATGAGATGTGATATCCAACTTCTTCCCATTCCAATCCTGAGACCCTTCCTATAACATGAGATGTGATGTCTCAATGCTTCTAATACCAAACCTGAGATCTTTCCTATAACATGAGATGTGATATCCAACTCCTTCCCATTCCAATCCTGAGACCCTTCCTATAGTATGAGATGTGATATCACAATGCTTATACAAAACCTGAGACCGTTCCTATAGCTTGAGATGTGATATCCAACTCCTTCCCATTCCAATCCTGAGACCCTTCCTATAGCATGAGATGTGATATCTCAAGGCCTCTAATACCAAACCTGAGATCCTTCCTCTAATATGAAATGTGATATCCAACTCATTCCCCTTCCAAACCTGAGAGCCTTCCTATAGCATGAGATATGATATCCAAGTCCTTCCCATTCCAATCCTGAGACCCTTCCTATATCATGAGATGGGATATCTCAATGCTTCTAATACCAAACCTGAGACCCTTCCTATAACATGAGATGGGAATATCCAACTCCTTCCCATTCCAATCCTGAGACCCTTCCGATAGCAGAGATGTGATATCTCAATGCTTATACCAAACCTGAGATCCTTCCTATAACATGAGATGTGATATCCAACTCCTTCCCATTCCAATCCTGAGACACTTCCTATAGCATGAGATGTGATATCTCACTGCTTATACCAAACCTGAGACCCTTCCTATAGAATGAGATGTGATATCCAACTCCTTCCCATTCCAATCCTGAGACCCTTCCTATAGCATGAGATGTGATATCTCAATGCTTCTAATATCAAACTTGAGACCCTCCCTATAGCATGAGATGTGATATCTCAATGCTTATACCAAACCTGAGACCCTTCCTATAGCATGAGATGTGATATCCAACTTCTTCCCATTCCAATCCTGAGACCCTTCCTATAACATGAGATGTGATGTCGCAATGCTTCTAATACCAAACCTGAGATCTTTCCTATAACATGAGATGTGATATCCAACTCCTTCCCATTCCAATCCTGAGACCCTTCCTATAGCATGAGAGATCATATCACAATGCTTATACCAAACCTGAGACCGTTCCTATAGCTTGAGATGTGATATCCAACTCCTTCCCATTCCAATCCTGAGACCCTTCCTATAGCATGAGATGTGATATCTCAATGCTTCTAATACCAAACCTGAGATCCTTCCTATAACATGAGATGTGATATCCAACTCCTTCCCATTCCAATCCTGAGACCCTTATGATAGCATGATATGTGATATCTCAATGCCTCTAATACCAAACCTGAGATACTTCCGATAGCATGAGATGTGATATCTCAATGCTTCGAATACCAAACCTGAGATCCTTCCTATAACATGAGATGTGATTTCCAAATCCTCCCGCTTCCAAACCTGAGACCCTCCCTTTAGCATGAGATGTGATATCCAACTCCTTCCCATTCCAATCCTGAGACCCTTCTGATAGCATGAGATGTGATATCTCAATGCCTCTAATTCCAAACCTGAGATCCTACCTCTAACATGAAATGTGATATCCATCTCCTTCCCTTTCCAAACCTGAGACCCTGCCTTTAGCATGAGATGTGATATCCAAGTCCTTCCCATTCCAATCCTGAGACCCTTCCTATAGCATGTGATGTGATATCTCAATGCTTATACCAAACCTGAGACCCTTCCTATGGCATGAGATGTCATATACAACTCCTTCCCATTCCAATCCTGAGACCCTTCCTATAGCATGAGATGTGATATCTCAATGCTTATACCAAACCTGAGACCCTTCCTATAGTATGAGATGTGATATCCAACTTCTTCCCATTCCAATCCTGAGACCCTTCCTATAACATGAGATGTGATGTCTCAATGCTTCTAATACCAAACCTGAGATCTTTCCTATAACATGAGATGTGATATCCAACTCCTTCCCATTCCAATCCTGAGACCCTTCCTATAGTATGAGATGTGATATCACAATGCTTATACAAAACCTGAGACCGTTCCTATAGCTTGAGATGTGATATCCAACTCCTTCCCATTCCAATCCTGAGACCCTTCCTATAGCATGAGATGTGATATCTCAAGGCCTCTAATACCAAACCTGAGATCCTTCCTCTAATATGAAATGTGATATCCAACTCATTCCCCTTCCAAACCTGAGAGCCTTCCTATAGCATGAGATATGATATCCAAGTCCTTCCCATTCCAATCCTGAGACCCTTCCTATATCATGAGATGGGATATCTCAATGCTTCTAATACCAAACCTGAGACCCTTCCTATAACATGAGATGGGAATATCCAACTCCTTCCCATTCCAATCCTGAGACCCTTCCGATAGCAGAGATGTGATATCTCAATGCTTATACCAAACCTGAGATCCTTCCTATAACATGAGATGTGATATCCAACTCCTTCCCATTCCAATCCTGAGACACTTCCTATAGCATGAGATGTGATATCTCACTGCTTATACCAAACCTGAGACCCTTCCTATAGAATGAGATGTGATATCCAACTCCTTCCCATTCCAATCCTGAGACCCTTCCTATAGCATGAGATGTGATATCTCAATGCTTCTAATATCAAACTTGAGACCCTCCCTATAGCATGAGATGTGATACCCAAGTCCTTAGCCATTCCAATCCTGAGACACTTCCTATAGCATGAGATGTGATATCTCAATGCTTCTAATACCAAACCTGAGACTCTTCCTATAACATGAGATGGGATATCCAACTCCTTCCCATTCCAATCCTGAAACCCTTCCAATAGCAGAGATGTGATATCTCAATGCTTATACCAAACCTAAGACCCTTCCTATGGCATGAGATGTGATATCCAACTCCTTCCCATTCCAATCCCGAGACCCTTCCTATAGCATGAGATGTGATATCTCGATGCTTATACCAAATCTGAGACCCTTCCTATAGCATGAGATGTGATATCCAACTCCTTCCCATTCCAATCCTGAGGCCCTTCCTATAGCATGAGATGTGATGTCTCAATGCTTCTAATACCAAACCTGAGATCCTTCCTATAACATGAGATGTGATATCCAACTCCTTCTCATTCCAATCCTGAGACCCTTCCTATAGCATGAGATGTGATGTCTCAATGCTTCTAATACCAAACCTGAGAACCTTCCTACAGCATGCAATGTGATATCTCAATGCTTCTAATACCAAACCTGAGACCAGTCCTATAACATGAGATGTGATATCCAACTTCTTCCCATTCCAATCCTGAGACCCTTCCTATAACATGAGATGTGATGTCTCAATGCTTCTAATACCAAACCTGAGATCTTTCCTATAACATGAGATGTAATATCCAACTCCATCCCATTCCAATCCTTAGACCCTTCCTATAGCATGAGATGTGCTATCTCAATGCTTATACCAAACCTGAGACCCTTCCTAAAGCTTGAGATGTGATATCCAACTCCTTCCCATTCCAATCCTGAGACCCTTCCTATAGCATGATATGTGATATCTCAATGCCTCTAATACCAAACCTGAGATCCTTCCTCTAACATGAAATGTGATATCGAACTCCTTCACTTCCAAACCTGAGAGCCTACCTATAGCATGAGATGTGATATCCAAGTCCTTCCCATTCCAATCCTTAGACCCTTCCTACAGCATGCAATATGATATCTCAATGATTCTAATAACAAACCTGAGACCCGTCCTATAATATGAGATGTGATATCCAACTCCTTCCCGTTTCAAACCTGAGACCCTTCCTATAGCATGAGATGTGATATCCAACTTCTTCCCATTCCAATCCTGAGACCCTTCCTATAACATGAGATGTGATGTCTCAATGCTTCTAATACCAAACCTGAGATCTTTCCTATAACATGAGATGTAATATCCAACTCCTTCCCATTCCAATCCTGAGACCCTTCCTATAGCATGAGATGTGCTATCTCAATGCTTATACCAAACCTGAGACCCTTCCTAAAGCTTGAGATGTGATATCCAACTCCTTCCCATTCCAATCCTGAGACCCTTCCTATAGCATGAGATGTGATATCTCAATGCTTCTAATATCAAACTTGAGACCCTCCCTATAGCATGAGATGTGATACCCAAGTCCTTCCCATTCCAATCCTGAGACACTTCCTATAGCATGAGATGTGATGTCTCAATGCTTCTAATACCAAACCTGAGATCCTTCCTATAACATGAGATGTGATATCCAACTCCTTCCCATTCCAATCCCGGGACCCTTCCTATAGCATGAGATGTGATATCTCGATGTTTATACCAAACCTGAGACCCTTCCTATAGCATGAGATGTGATATCCAACTCCTTCCCATTCCCATCCTGAGACCCTTCCTATAGCATGAGATGTGATATCTCAATGCCTCTAATACCAAACCTGAGATCCTTCCTCTAACATGAAATGTGATATCCAACTCCTTCCCTTTCCAAACATGAGAGCCTACCTATAGCATGAGATGTGATATCCAAGTCCTTCCCATTCCAATCCTTAGACCCTTCCTACAGCATGCAATATGATATCTCAATGATTCTAATAACAAACCTGAGACCCATCCTATAACATGAGATGGGATATCCAACTCCTTCCCATTCCAATCCTGAGACACTTCCGATAGCAGAGATGTGATATCTCAATGCTTATACCAAACCTGAGACCCTTCCTATAACATGAGATGTGATATCCAACTCCTTCCCGGTCCAAACCTGAGACCCTTACTATAGCATATGTGATATCCAACTCCTTCCCATTCCAAACATGAGACCCTTCCTATAGCAAGAATGTAATATCCAACTCCTTCCCATTCCAATCCTGAGACCATTCCTATAGCATGAGATGTGATATCTCAATGCTTCTAATACCAAACCTGAGATCCTTCCTATAACATGAGATGTGATATCCAACTCCTTCCCATTCCAATCCTGAGACCCTTCCTATAGCATGAGATGTGATGTCTCAATGCTTCTAATACCAAACCTGAGAACCTTCCTACAGCATGCGATGTGATATCTCAATGCTTCTAATACCAAACCTGAGACCAGTCCTATAACATGAGATTGGATATCCAACTCCTTCCCCTTCCAAACCTGAGACCCTTCCTATAGCATGAGATGTGATATCCAACTTCTTCCCATTCCAATCCTGAGACCCTTCCTATAACATGAGATGTGATGTTTCAATGCTTCTAATACCAAACCTGAGATCTTTCCTATAACATGAGATGTAATATCCAACTCCTTCCCATTCCAATCCTGAGACCCTTCCTATAGCATGAGATGTGCTATCTCAATGCTTATACCAAACCTGAGACCCTTCCTAAAGCTTGAGATGTTATATCCAACTCCTTCCCATTCCAATCCTGAGACCCTTCCTATAGCATGAGATGTGATATCTCAATGCTTCTAATATCAAACTTGAGACCCTCCCTATAGCATGAGATGTGACACCCAAGTCCTTCCCATTCCAATCCTGAGACACTTCCTATAGCATGAGATGTGATATCTCAATGCTTATACCAAACCTGAGACCCTTCCTATAGCATGAGATGTGATATCCAACTCCTTCCCATTCCAATCCTGAGACCCTTCCTATAGCATGAGATGTGATGTCTCAATGCTTCTAATACCAAACCTGAGATCCTTCCTATAACATGAGATGTGATATCCAACTCCTTCCCATTCCAATCCTGAGACCCTTCCAATAGCAGAGATGTGATATCTCAATGCTTATACCAAACCTAAGACCCTTCCTATGGCATGAGATGTGATATCCAACTCCTTCCCATTCCAATCCCGAGACCCTTGCTATAGCATGAGATGTGATATCTCGATGCTTATACCAAATCTGAGACCCTTCCTATAGCATGAGATGTGATATCCAACTCCTTCCCATTCCAATCCTGAGGCCCTTCCTATAGCATGAGATGTGATGTCTCAATGCTTCTAATACCAAACCTGAGATCCTTCCTATAACATGAGATGTGATATCCAACTCCTTCCCATTCCAATCCTGAGACCCTTCCTATAGCATGAGATGTGATGTCTCAATGCTTCTAATACCAAACCTGAGAACCTTCCTACAGCATGCGATGTGATATCTCAATGCTTCTAATACCAAACCTGAGACCCGTCCTATAACATGAGATGTGATATCCAACTCCTTCCCGTTTCAAACCTGAGACCCTTCCTATAACATGAGATGTGATATCCAACTCCTTCCCGTTTCAAACCTGAGACCCTTCCTATAGCATATGTGATATCCAACTCCTTCCCATTCTAAACATGAGACCCTTCCTATAGCAAGAATGTAATATCCAACTCCTTCCCATTCCAATCCTGAGACCATTCCTATAGCATGAGATGTGATATCTCAATGCTTCTAATACCAAACCTGAGATCCTTCCTATGACATGAGATGTGATATCCAATTCCTCCCCATTCCAAACCTGAGAACCTTCCTACAGCATGCGATGTGATATCTCAATGCTTCTAATACCAAACCTGAGACCAGTCCTATAACATGAGATTGGATATCCAACTCCTTCCCCTTCCAAACCTGAGACCCTTCCTATAGCATGAGATGTGATATCCAACTTCTTCCCATTCCAATCCTGAGACCCTTCCTATAACATGAGATGTGATGTCTCAATGCTTCTAATACCAAACCTGAGATCTTTCCTATAACATGAGATGTGATATCCAACTCCTTCCCATTCCAATCCTGAGACCCTTCCTATAGCATGAGATGTGCTATCTCAATGTTTATACCAAACCTGAGACCCTTCCTAAAGCTTGAGATGTGATATCCAACTCCTTCCCATTCCAATCCTGAGACCCTTCCTATAGCATGAGATGTGATATCTCAATGCCTCTAATACCAAACCTGAGATCCTTCCTATAACATGAGATGTGATATCCAACTCCTTCCCATTCCAATCCTGAGACCCTTCCTATAGCATGAGATGTGATATCTCAATGCTTCTAATACCAAACCTGAGACCAGTCCTATAACATGAGATTGGATATCCAACTCCTTCCCCTTCCAAACCTGAGACCCTTCCTATAGCATGAGATGTGATATCCAACTCCTTCCCATTCCAATCCTGAGGCCCTTCCTATAGCATGAGATGTGATGTCTCAATGCTTCTAATACCAAACCTGAGATCCTTCCTATAACATGAGATGTGATATCCAACTCCTTCCCATTCCAATCCTGAGACCCTTCCTATAGCATGAGATGTGATGTCTCAATGCTTCTAATACCAAACCCGAGAACCTTCCTACAGCATGCGATGTGATATCTCAATGCTTCTAATACCAAACCTGAGACCCGTCCTATAACATGAGATGTGATATCCAACTCCTTCCCGTTTCAAACCTGAGACCCTTCCTATAACATGAGATGTGATATCCAACTCCTTCCCGTTTCAAACCTGAGACCCTTCCTATAGCATATGTGATATCCAACTCCTTCCCATTCTAAACATGAGACCCTTCCTATAGCAAGAATGTAATATCCAACTCCTTCCCATTCCAATCCTGAGACCATTCCTATAGCAAGAGATGTGATATCCAAATCCTTCCCATTCCAATCCTGAGACCCTTCCTATAGCATGAGATGTGATATCTCAATGCTTCTAATACCAAACCTGAGATCCTTCCTATGACATGAGATGTGATATCCAATTCCTCCCCATTCCAAACCTGAGAACCTTCCTACAGCATGCGATGTGATATCTCAATGCTTCTAATACCAAACCTGAGACCAGTCCTATAACATGAGATTGGATATCCAACTCCTTCCCCTTCCAAACCTGAGACCCTTCCTATAGCATGAGATGTGATATCCAACTTCTTCCCATTCCAATCCTGAGACCCTTCCTATAACATGAGATGTGATGTCTCAATGCTTCTAATACCAAACCTGAGATCTTTCCTATAACATGAGATGTGATATCCAACTCCTTCCCATTCCAATCCTGAGACCCTTCCTATAGCATGAGATGTGCTATCTCAATGCTTATACCAAACCTGAGACCCTTCCTAAAGCTTGAGATGTGATATCCAACTCCTTCCCATTCCAATCCTGAGACCCTTCCTATAGCATGAGATGTGATATCTCAATGCCTCTAATACCAAACCTGAGATCCTTCCTCTAACATGAAATGTGATATCCAACTCCTTCCCTTTCCAAACATGAGAGCCTACCTATAGCATGAGATGTGATATCCAAGTCCTTCCCATTCCAATCCTTAGACCCTTCCTACAGCATGCAATATGATATCTCAATGATTCTAATAACAAACCTGAGACCCATCCTATAACATGAGATGGGATATCCAACTCCTTCCCATTCCAATCCTGAGACACCTCCGATAGCAGAGATGTGATATCTCAATGCTTATACCAAACCTGAGACCCTTCCTATAACATGAGATGTGATGTCCAACTCCTTCCCGGTCCAAACCTGAGACCCTTACTATAGCATATGTGATATCCAACTCCTTCCCATTCCAAACATGAGACCCTTCCTATAGCAAGAATGTAATATCCAACTCCTTCCCATTCCAATCCTGAGACCATTCCTATAGCATGAGATGTGATATCTCAATGCTTCTAATACCAAACCTGAGATCCTTCCTATAACATGAGATGTGATATCCAACTCCTTCCCATTCCAATCCTGAGACCCTTCCTATAGCATGAGATGTGATGTCTCAATGCTTCTAATACCAAACCTGAGAACCTTCCTACAGCATGCGATGTGATATCTCAATGCTTCTAATACCAAACCTGAGACCAGTCCTATAACATGAGATTGGATATCCAACTCCTTCCCCTTCCAAACCTGAGACCCTTCCTATAGCATGAGATGTGATATCCAACTTCTTCCCATTCCAATCCTGAGACCCTTCCTATAACATGAGATGTGATGTCTCAATGCTTCTAATACCAAACCTGAGATCTTTCCTATAACATGAGATGTAATATCCAACTCCTTCCCATTCCAATCCTGAGACCCTTCCTATAGCATGAGATGTGCTATCTCAATGCTTATACCAAACCTGAGACCCTTCCTAAAGCTTGAGATGTGATATCCAACTCCTTCCCATTCCAATCCTGAGACCCTTCCTATAGCATGAGATGTGATATCTCAATGCTTCTAATATCAAACTTGAGCCCCTCCCTATAGCATGAGATGTGACACCCAAGTCCTTCCCATTCCAATCCTGAGACACTTCCTATAGCATGATATGTGATATCTCAATGCTTATACCAAACCTGAGACCCTTCCTATAGCATGAGATGTGATATCCAACTCCTTCCCATTCCAATCCTGAGACCCTTCCTATAGCATGAGATGTGATGTCTCAATGCTTCTAATACCAAACCTGAGATCCTTCCTATAACATGAGATGTGATATCCAACTCCTTCCCATTCCAATCCTGAGACCCTTCCAATAGCAGAGATGTGATATCTCAATGCTTATACCAAACCTAAGACCCTTCCTATGGCATGAGATGTGATATCCAACTCCTTCCCATTCCAATCCCGAGACCCTTCCTATAGCATGAGATGTGATATCTCGATGCATATACCAAATCTGAGACCCTTCCTATAGCATGAGATGTGATATCCAACTCCTTCCCATTCCAATCCTGAGGCCCTTCCTATAGCATGAGATGTGATGTCTCAATGCTTCTAATACCAAACCTGAGATCCTTCCTATAACATGAGATGTGATTTCCAAATCCTTCCCCTTCCAAACCTGAGACCCTCCCTTTAGCATGAGATGTGATATCCAACTCCTTCCCATTACAATCCTGAGACCCTTCTGATAGCATGAGATGTGATATCTCAATGCCTCTAATACCAAACCTGAGATCCTACCTCTAACATGAAATGTGATATCCATCTCCTTCCCTTTCCAAACCTGAGACCCTGTCTATAGCATGAGATGTCATATACAACTCCTTCCCATTCCAATCCTGAGACCCTTCCTATAGCACGAGATGTGATATCTCAATGCTTATACCAAACCTGAGACCCTTCCTATAGCATGAGATGTGATATCCAACTCCTTCCCATTCCAATCCTGAGACCCTGCCTATAGCATGAGATGTGATATCCAACTCCTTCCCATTCCAATCCTGAGACCCTTCCTATAGCCTGAGATGTGATATCTCAATGCCTCTAATACCAAACCTGAGATCCTTCCTCTAACATGAAATGTGATATCCAACTCCTTCCCTTTCCAAACCTGAGAGCCTATCTATAGCATGAGATGTGATATCCAAGTCCTTCCCATTCCAATCTTGAGACACTTCCGATAGCAGAGATGTGATATCTCAATGCTTATACCAAACCTGAGACCCTTCCTATAACATGAGATGTGATATCCAACTCCTTCCCGTTCCAAACCTGAGACCCTTCCTTTAGCATGAGATGTGATATCTCAATGCTTCTTATACCAAACCTGAGACCAGTCCTAAAACATGAGATTGGATATCCAACTCCTTCCCCTTCCAAACCTGAGACCCTTCCTATAGCATGAGATGTGATATCCAACTTCTTCCCATTCCAATCCTGAGACCCTTCCTATAACATGAGATGTGATGTCTCAATGCTTCTAATACCAAATCTGAGACCCTTCCTATAACATGAGATGTGATATCCAACTCCTTCCCGTTTCAAACCTGAGACCCTTCCTATAGCATATGTGATATCCAACTCCTTCCCATTCCAAACATGAGACCCTTCCTATAGCAAGAATGTAATATCCAACTCCTTCCAATTCCAATCCTGAGACCATTCCTATAGCATGAGATGTGATATCTCAATGCTTGTAATACCAAACCTGAGATCCTTCCTATGACATGAGATGTGATATCCAATTCCTCCCCATTCCAAACCTGAGAACCTTCCTACAGCATGCGATGTGATATCTCAATGCTTCTAATACCAAACCAGAGACCAGTCCTATAACATGAGATTGGATATCCAACTCCTTCCCCTTCCAAACCTGAGACCCTTCCTATAGCATGAGATGTGATATCCAACTTCTTCCCATTCCAATCCTGAGACCCTTCCTATAACATGAGATGTGATGTCTCAATGCTTCTAATACCAAACCTGAGATCTTTCCTATAACATGAGATGTGATATCCAACTCCTTCCCATTCCAATCCTGAGACCCTTCCTATAGCATGAGATGTGCTATCTCAATGCTTATACCAAACCTGAGACCCTTCCTAAAGCTTGAGATGTGATATCCAACTCCTTCCCATTCCAATCCTGAGACCCTTCCTATAGCATGAGATGGGATATCCAACTCCTTCCAAATCCAATACTGATACCCTTCCAATAGCATGAGATGTGATATCCCAATGCTTCTACCAAACCTGAGAACCATACTATGGCATGAGATGTGATATCAAACTCCTTCCCATTCCAATCCTGAGACTCTTCCTATAGCTTGAGATTTGATATCCAAATCCTTCCCATTCCAATTCTGAGACCCTTCCTATACCATGAGACTTGATATCTCAATGCTTCTAATACCAAACCTGAGACCCGTCCTATAACATGAGATGTGATATCCAAATCTTTCCCCTTCCAAACCTTAGACCCTTCCTTTATCATGAGATGTGATATCCAACTCCTTCCCATTCCAATCCTGAGACCCTTCCGATATCATGAGATTTGTTATCTCAATGCTTCTAATATCAAAATTGAGACCCGTCCTATAACATGAGATGTGATATCCAAATCTTTCCCCTTCCAAACCTTAGACCCTTCCTTTATATTGAGATGGGATATCCAACTCCTTCCCATTCCAATCCTGAGACCCTTCCGATAGCAGAGATGTGATATCTCAATGCTTATACCAATCCTGAGACCCTTCCTATGGCCTGAGATGTCATATACAACTCCTTCCCAATCCAATCCTGAGACCCTTCCTATATCATGAGATGTGATATCTCAATGCTTATACCAAATCTGAGACCCTTCCTATAGCATGAGATGTGATATCCAACTCCTTCAAATTCCAATCCTGAGCCCCTTCCTATAGCATGAGATGTGATGTCTCAATGCTTCTAATACCAAACCTGAGATCCTTCCTATAACATGAGATGTGATATCCAACTCCTTCCCATTCCAATCCTGAGACCCTTCCTATAGCATGAGATGTGATGTCTCAATGCTTCTAATACCAAACCTGAGAACCTTCCTACAGCATGCGATGTGATATCTCAATGCTTCTAATACCAAACCTGAGACCAGTCCTATAACATGAGATTGGATATCCAACTCCTTCCCCTTCCAAACCTGAGACCCTTCCTATAGCATGAGATGTGCTATCGCAATGCTTATACCAAACCTGAGACCCTTCCTAAAGCTTGAGATGTGATATCCAACTCCTTCCCATTCCAATCCTGAGACCCTTCCTATAGCATGATATGTGATATCTCAATGCCTCTAATACCAAACCTGAGATCCTTCCTCTAACATGAAATGTGATATCGAACTCCTTCCCTTTCCAAACCTGAAAGCCTACCTATAGCATGAGATGTGATATCCAAGTCCTTCCCATTCCAATCCTTAGACCCTTCCTACAGCATGCAATATGATATCTCAATGATTCTAATAACAAACCTGAGACTCGTCCTATAACATGAGATGGGATATCCAACACCTTCCCATTCCAATCCTGAGACACTTCCGATAGCAGAGATGTGATATCTCAATGCTTATAACAAACCTGAGACCCTTCCTATAACATGAGATGTGATATCCAACTCCTTCCCTTTTCAAACCTGAGACCCTTCCTATAGCATATGTGATATCCAACTCCTTCCCATTCCAAACATGAGACCCTTCCTATAGCAAGAATGTAATATCCAACTCCTTCCCATTCCAATCCTGAGACCATTCCTATAGCATGAGATGTGATATCTCAATGCTTCTAATACCAAAACTGAGATCCTTCCTATGACATGAGATGTGATATCCAATTCCTCCCCATTCCAAACCTGAGAACCTTCCTACAGCATGCGATGTGATATCTCAATGCTTCTAATACCAAACCTGAGACCAGTCCTATAACATGAGATTGGATATCCAACTCCTTCCCCTTCCAAACCTGAGACCCTTCCTATAGCATGAGATGTGATATCCAACTTCTTCCCATTCCAATCCTGAGACCCTTCCTATAACATGAGATGTGATGTCTCAATGCTTCTAATACCACACCTGAGATCTTTCCTATAACATGAGATGTGATATCCAACTCCTTCCCATTCCAATCCTGAGACCCTTCCTATAGCATGAGATGTGCTATCTCAATGCTTATACCAAACCTGAGACCCTTCCTAAAGCTTGAGATGTGATATCCAACTCTTTCCCATTCCAATCCTGAGACCCTTCCTATAACATGAAATGTGATATCCAACTCCTTCCCATTCCAACCTGAGACCCTTCCTATAGCATGAGATGGGATATCCAACTCCTTCCAAATCCAATACTGATACCCTTCCAATAGCAGAGATGTGATATCTCAATGCTTATAACAAACCTGAGACCCTTCCTATAACATGAGATGTGATATCAAACTCCTTCCCTTTTCAAACCTGAGACCTTTCCTATAGCATATGTGATATCCAACTCCTTCCCATTCCAAACATGAGACCCTTCCTATAGCAAGAATGTAATATCCAACTCCTTCCCATTCCAATCCTGAGACCCTTCCTATAGCATGAGATGTGATATCTCAATGCTTCTAATACCAAAACTGAGATCCTTCCTATGACATGAGATGTGATATCCAATTCCTCCCCATTCCAAACCTGAGAACCTTCCTACAGCATGCGATGTGATATCTCAATGCTTCTAATACCAAACCTGAGACCAGTCCTATAACATGAGATTGGATATCCAACTCCTTCCCCTTCCAAACCTGAGACCCTTCCTATAGCATGAGATGTGATATCCAACTTCTTCCCATTCCAATCCTGAGACCCTTCCTATAACATGAGATGTGATGTCTCAATGCTTCTAATACCACACCTGAGATCTTTCCTATAACATGAGATGTGATATCCAACTCCTTCCCATTCCAATCCTGAGACCCTTCCTATAGCATGAGATGTGCTATCTCAATGCTTATACCAAACCTGAGACCCTTCCTAAAGCTTGAGATGTGATATCCAACTCTTTCCCATTCCAATCCTGAGACCCTTCCTATAACATGAAATGTGATATCCAACTCCTTCCCATTCCAACCTGAGACCCTTCCTATAGCATGAGATGGGATATCCAACTCCTTCCAAATCCAATACTGATACCCTTCCAATAGCATGAGATGTGATATCCCAATGCTTCTACCAAACCAGAGAACCATACTATGGCATGAGATGTGATATCAAACTCCTTCCCATTCCAATCCTGAGACTCTTCCTATAGCTTGAGATGTGATATCCGAAATCCTTCCCATTCCAATTCTGAGACCCTTCCTATACCATGAGACTTGATATCTCAATGCTTCTAATACCAAACCTGAGACCCGTCCTATAACATGAGATGTGATATCCAACTCCTTCAAATTCCAATCCTGAGCCCCTTCCTATAGCATGAGATGTGATGTCTCAATGCTTCTAATACCAAACCTGAGATCCTTCCTATAACATGAGATGTGATATCCAACTCCTTCCCATTCCAATCCTGAGACCCTTCCTATAGCATGAGATGTGATGTCTCAATGCTTCTAATACCAAACCTGAGAACCTTCCTACAGCATGCGATGTGATATCTCAATGCTTCTAATACCAAACCTGAGACCAGTCCTATAACATGAGATTGGATATCCAACTCCTTCCCCTTCCAAACCTGAGACCCTTCCTATAGCATGAGATGTGCTATCGCAATGCTTATACCAAACCTGAGACCCTTCCTAAAGCTTGAGATGTGATATCCAACTCCTTCCCATTCCAATCCTGAGACCCTTCCTATAGCATGATATGTGATATCTCAATGCCTCTAATACCAAACCTGAGATCCTTCCTCTAACATGAAATGTGATATCGAACTCCTTCCCTTTCCAAACCTGAAAGCCTACCTATAGCATGAGATGTGATATCCAAGTCCTTCCCATTCCAATCCTTAGACCCTTCCTACAGCATGCAATATGATATCTCAATGATTCTAATAACAAACCTGAGACTCGTCCTATAACATGAGATGGGATATCCAACACCTTCCCATTCCAATCCTGAGACACTTCCGATAGCAGAGATGTGATATCTCAATGCTTATAACAAACCTGAGACCCTTCCTATAACATGAGATGTGATATCCAACTCCTTCCCTTTTCAAACCTGAGACCCTTCCTATAGCATATGTGATATCCAACTCCTTCCCATTCCAAACATGAGACCCTTCCTATAGCAAGAATGTAATATCCAACTCCTTCCCATTCCAATCCTGAGACCATTCCTATAGCATGAGATGTGATATCTCAATGCTTCTAATACCAAAACTGAGATCCTTCCTATGACATGAGATGTGATATCCAATTCCTCCCCATTCCAAACCTGAGAACCTTCCTACAGCATGCGATGTGATATCTCAATGCTTCTAATACCAAACCTGAGACCAGTCCTATAACATGAGATTGGATATCCAACTCCTTCTCCTTCCAAACCTGAGACCCTTCCTATAGCATGAGATGTGATATCCAACTTCTTCCCATTCCAATCCTGAGACCCTTCCTATAACATGAGATGTGATGTCTCAATGCTTCTAATACCACACCTGAGATCTTTCCTATAACATGAGATGTGATATCCAACTCCTTCCCATTCCAATCCTGAGACCCTTCCTATAGCATGAGATGTGCTATCTCAATGCTTATACCAAACCTGAGACCCTTCCTAAAGCTTGAGATGTGATATCCAACTCTTTCCCATTCCAATCCTGAGACCCTTCCTATAACATGAAATGTGATATCCAACTCCTTCCCATTCCAACCTGAGACCCTTCCTATAGCATGAGATGGGATATCCAACTCCTTCCAAATCCAATACTGATACCCTTCCAATAGCAGAGATGTGATATCTCAATGCTTATAACAAACCTGAGACCCTTCCTATAACATGAGATGTGATATCAAACTCCTTCCCTTTTCAAACCTGAGACCTTTCCTATAGCATATGTGATATCCAACTCCTTCCCATTCCAAACATGAGACCCTTCCTATAGCAAGAATGTAATATCCAACTCCTTCCCATTCCAATCCTGAGACCCTTCCTATAGCATGAGATGTGATATCTCAATGCTTCTAATACCAAAACTGAGATCCTTCCTATGACATGAGATGTGATATCCAATTCCTCCCCATTCCAAACCTGAGAACCTTCCTACAGCATGCGATGTGATATCTCAATGCTTCTAATACCAAACCTGAGACCAGTCCTATAACATGAGATTGGATATCCAACTCCTTCCCCTTCCAAACCTGAGACCCTTCCTATAGCATGAGATGTGATATCCAACTTCTTCCCATTCCAATCCTGAGACCCTTCCTATAACATGAGATGTGATGTCTCAATGCTTCTAATACCACACCTGAGATCTTTCCTATAACATGAGATGTGATATCCAACTCCTTCCCATTCCAATCCTGAGACCCTTCCTATAGCATGAGATGTGCTATCTCAATGCTTATACCAAACCTGAGACCCTTCCTAAAGCTTGAGATGTGATATCCAACTCTTTCCCATTCCAATCCTGAGACCCTTCCTATAACATGAAATGTGATATCCAACTCCTTCCCATTCCAACCTGAGACCCTTCCTATAGCATGAGATGGGATATCCAACTCCTTCCAAATCCAATACTGATACCCTTCCAATAGCATGAGATGTGATATCCCAATGCTTCTACCAAACCAGAGAACCATACTATGGCATGAGATGTGATATCAAACTCCTTCCCATTCCAATCCTGAGACTCTTCCTATAGCTTGAGATGTGATATCCGAAATCCTTCCCATTCCAATTCTGAGACTCTTCCTATACCATGAGACTTGATATCTCAATGCTTCTAATACCAAACCTGAGACCCGTCCTATAACATGAGATGTGATATCCAAATCTTTCCCCTTCCAAACCTTAGACCCTTCCTTTATCATGAGATGTGATATCCAACTCCTTCCCATTCCAATCCTGAGACCCTTCCGATATCATGAGATTTGTTATCTCAATGCTTCTAATATCAAAATCCTTCCCATTCCAATTCTGAGACCCTTCCTATACATACCACATCATGCGTTGGATTTGAAATGGGGGGAAAAAAAAACTCCTGGCAAAGAGCGTGATGGCGATCTGCTCTTAAAAACGGGACCAGCACATTATGGGACAGAAAACAGTCATAGCGATTGTTCAATCAAACCAACCCGATTACAAACCCCTTCGCTCGCTCCAACTACTAAGTTCACCTGCATGTGACGGGGAGCGGCTAATCATTAAACAGAGCATGTTCACCAAGTAGCAGCAGTATTTCTGCATAAACTCTCAACCAACTTGAGAAGTGGGCTAATTACAAGTTAACCTTCAAGCAGTGGGGTGAAAACTACTGCTTAGCGGTGGTAGTTAAAGCAAGGCCTGGGCCCACCTGCAACAGACACTGGGATCACAGCAAAATCATGTGTTTATAAATTCCCAAAAATATTATAATGAACAGAGGGCAAGGGTGAGTGTGCTACTCCGTAAACCCATGCGCATGTCGCTGGGGTATGGCTGCTGAAACAGCATTCACTGAAATCTTAAGATACGGCAGGGTGTTGTGGTTGTACACAAATCCACACGGCCGGGCTTTTTATTTTATTATTATTATTAGGAGGTGAATGGACACTAATCATTTAAAATCATATTGCTCGTATGATCATATCCACTGAGAGTGCTCAATCTGTGCTCAAACTCTAATGTTCAAGACCCATCATTTTCAGAACTGAACTGGCCTGATAGCCACGCAACGAAACGGCTAGTTCTTACCAACAGGGCACCCAGAGAAACCATTTGTACTGTTATGTGAGCTCAAAGGAAGGAGGGAAACTCATTTTGCCGCTATTGGTATGTGTGTGATACTCAAGGGCAATTGAAAATATCAATGCCCGACTGCCGTGCTGTTTATTGCAATCTGGCAATTTGCGTCTGTGAAGCCTGCTACTTTAAATAGCATTGGGTTTGCACATGAACATGCTTTTAGACAGGTGGACCCTGTGTGTATGTTACTATTTTCTTCTATGGCTTATATACTTTAAATCAGGATGATAGTTTGATGAAAATGTAAAGAAATAAAAATCATAGGAACACATTTAAAACAGTGTTTTTTTTTTAAGGAAGTGTGACATTTCAATTTTAAACGTGGATTTAATAAATGAAGCAAGCATTCGGCTTTGTTTGGCTTCAGCCGTATGATTGACACACTGTTAGATATTCGTCGGAATACTACATTTGCTTCTTGATACACATAAAATAGGTAATAATAATCCCAGCAGCCAGCAAAAGTTATGCATTACACCATAGTACCAGTTATTCTCAATACAAGCTGCTGTAAAATACACCATCACACTTGCACACGTAAGAATAGTGTACCACCATTAATATGTAAAACCGAATGCTTTTTTCATATTTCGGTGGGTTTTTTGGACAGTAAATTGAACATTTTGTAGGCCATTTTTCCAAAAATTTCGTGGCGGGAGAGCCCCCCCCTGCTCCCTCCTTGGGGGGGGTGGGCTTGGGCGCTTTGCGCGCTCGCTACTAAATTCACCCTTGCAAATTTACGCCCCACCAGCTTTAAAACTCACCAGCCGCCACTGGCGAGTACATGCAACGCGAAACGGTGCAGGGAGCAGGGACAGAAAGGATGAACGCCTATGAGGAGGAGCAGCTGGTAGTCAGCCTGCTCTGGAGAGGAGAATGTGATCACCAGGGGAGTGCAGCCTGTAAAGTAGAAGGGACTATGAACACAGGGCGACTGCATTAACAGATGGCAAATACACGTTCCAAAACAGTCAGGAAAGCTGATAATGCCTTGAAGATTTCAGCCGTATACATTCAGCCTATGAACAGCAGTAGACGTTGACCCCCCCCCCCCCTTGTATGGGAGAACAGTGGTTAAAAACTTCAGCATTCGACAACAAACGCACGGACAGTATACATGGGAACCCATCAGAATTAGCATTTACAAAAACGCGAGGAAAGTACATTTTCTAGCTGTTTTTGCTAGTTTACAGCACGTATCAATACGTCTAGCGGGTTACGGCTATATGTTGAATAATGGGTGTTATAGAGCATTCTGAGCACTGTGTATCTTTTGGAGCTCATTTTTTGATTTGAAGGCAGCGGGAAGAGGAGAGAAGGCAGGGAACACGCGTCTAAACCAGAGAGCTGGGAAGCGAGTACTTGCAACGCGAAAAGGGCAGAAAGCAAGAAGGCCTCTGAGAAGGAAAAGCGTCTAAACAAGAGAGCAGGGAAGCGAGTGTTTGCAACGCGAAACGGTGCAGGGAGCAGGGACAGAAAGGGAGAACTCCTCTGAGGAGGAACAGCTGGCAGTTAGCCTTCTTTGAAGATGAGAACTTGATCACCACGGGAGAGGATTGTTGAGAGGGTTACAGAGGGGGAGGTCTGAGATCAGAAAATCCTGAGTATTCCCTGCAGTGTGTAGGGCCAGCGACATGAAGTGTTGCAGATCTCGTAAAAGTCCAGGTCAGGAAGCATACAGGTTCATGTTGAATTCTCCAAGTAGGCGGAGTTGAGTGGTAGGAGGCTAGGACGGAGAAGTCCATCCACTGAGAGTGGAAGGGGGTAGGCAAATAGCCACGGTGAGAGAATGGCCAGGAGAGAATGCATGCAGACAAGGCATTCGTGACAGGAGTCGGCCTGCAAAGGAAATCAATTTACTACAGGAATCAAGGCTAAGCATTGAGATATCACATCTCATGCTATAGGAAGGGTCTCAGGATTGGAATGGGAAGGACTTAGATATCACATATCATGCTATAGGGAGGGTCTCAGTTTAGATATTAGAAGCATTGAGATATCACATCTCATGCTATCGGAAGTGTCTCAGGATTGGAATGGGAAGGAGCTGGATATCACATCTCATGCTAAAGGAAGGGTCTCAGGTTTGGAACGGGAAGGAGTTGGATATCACATCTCATGTTATAGGAAGGGTCTCAGGTTTGGTATAAACATTGAGATATCACATCTCAGGCTATAGGAAGGGTCTCAGGATTGGAATGGGAAGGAGTTGGATATCACATCTCATGCTATAGGAAGGGTCTCAGGATTGGAATGGGAAGGAGTTGGATATCACATTGGATATTCCCATCTCATGATATAGGAAGGATCTCAGGTTTGGTATTAGAAGCATTTGTTATCGGAAGGATCTCACGTTTGGTATTAGAAGTATTGAGATATCATATCTCATGCTATAGGAAGGGTCTCAGGATTGGAATGGGAAGGAGTTGGATATCACATCTCATGTTATAGGAAGTGTCTCAGGATTGTAATGGGAAGGACTTGGATATCACATCTCATGCTATAGGTAGGGTCTCAAGTTTGATATTAGAAGCATTGAGATATCACATCTCATGCTATAGGAAGGGTCTGAGGATTGGAATGGGAAGGAGTTGGATATCACATCTCATGCTATGGGAAGGGTCTCAGGTTTGGTATAAGCAGTGAGATATCACATCTCATGCTATAGGAAGTGTCTCAGGATTGGAATGGGAAGGAGTTGGATATCACATCTCATGTTATAGGAAGGATCTCAGGTTTGGTATAAGCATTGAGATATCACATCTCTGCTACCGGAAGGGTCTCAGGATTGGAATGGGAAGGAGTTGGATATTCCCATCTCATGTTATAGGAAGGGTCTCAGGTTTGGTATTAGAAGCATTGAGATATCACATCTCATGCTATAGGAAGGGTCTCAGGATTGGAATGGGAAGGACTTGGATATCACATCTCATGCTATAGGGAGGGTCTCAAGTTTGATATTAGAAGCTTTGAGATATCACATCTCATGATATCGGAAGGGTCTCAGGATTGGAATGGGAAGGAGTTGGATATCACATCTCATGATAAAGGAAGGGTCTAAGGTTTGGAAGGGGAAGGATTTGGATATCACATCTCATGTTATATTACGGGTCTCACGTTTGTATTAGAAGCATTGAGATATCAAGTCTCATAGTATAGGAAGGGTCTCAGAATTGGAATGGGAAGGAGTTGGATATCACATCTCAAGCTATAGGAAGGGTCTCAGGATTGGAATGGGAAGGACTTGGATATCACATCTCATGCTATAGGAAGGCTCTCAGGTTTGGAAGGGGAAAGAGTTGGATATCACATTTGATGTTAGAGGTAGGATCTCAGGTTTGGTATTAGAGGCATTGAGATATCACATCTCATGCTATCAGAAGGGTCTCAGGAATGGAATGGGAAGGAGTTGGATATCACATCTCATGCTAAAGGGAGGGTCTCAGGTTTGGAAGGGGAAGGATTTGGATATCACATCTCATGTTATAGGAAGGATCTCAGGTTTGGTATTAGAAGCATTGAGATATCACATCTCATGCTATAGGAAGGGTTTTAGGATTGTAATGGGAAGGAGTTGGATATCACATCTCATGCTATAGGGAGGGTCTCAGGATTGGAATGGGAAGGACTTAGATATCACATATCATGCTATAGGGAGGGTCTCAGTTTTGATATTAGAAGCATTGAGATATCACATCTCATGCTATAGGAAGTGTCTCAGGATTGGAATGGGAAGGTGCTGGATATCACATCTCATGCTAAAGGAAGGGTCTCAGGTTTGGAACGGGAAGGATTTGGATATCACATCTCATGTTATAGGAAGGGTCTCAGGTTTTGTATAAGCATTGAGATATCACATCTCTGCTATCGGAAGTGTCTCAGGATTGGAATGGGAAGGAGTTGGATATCCCATCTCATGTTATAGGACGGGTCTCAGGTTTGTTATTAGAATCATTGAGATATCATATTGCATGCTGTAGGAAGGGTCTAAGGGTTGGAATGGGAAGGACTTGGATATCACATCTCATGGTATAGATAGGCTCTTAGGTTTGGAAAGGGAAGGAGTTGGATATCACATTTCATGTTAGAGGAAGGATCTCAGGTTTGGTATTAGAAGCATTGAGATATCACATCTCATGCTATAGGAAGGGTCTCAGGATTGGAATGGGAAGCAGTTGGATATCACATCTCATGCTAAAGGGAGGGTCTCAGGTTTGGTATAAGCATTGAGATATCACATCTCTGCTACCGAAAGGGTCTCAGGATTGGAATGGGAAGGAGTTGGATATTCCCATCTCATGTTATAGGAAGGGTCTCAGGTTTGGTATTAGAAGCATTGAGATATCACATCTCATGCTATAGGAAGGGTCTCAGGATTGGAATGGGAAGGACTTGGATATCACATCTCATGCTATAGGGAGGGTCTCAAGTTTGATATTAGAAGCTTTGAGATATCACATCTCATGATATCGGAAGGGTCTCAGGATTGGAATGGGAAGGAGTTGGATATCACATCTCATGATAAAGGAAGGGTCTAAGGTTTGGAAGGGGAAGGATTTGGATATCACATCTCATGTTATATTACGGGTCTCACGTTTGTATTAGAAGCATTGAGATATCAAGTCTCATAGTATAGGAAGGGTCTCAGAATTGGAATGGGAAGGAGTTGGATATCACATCTCAAGCTATAGGAAGGGTCTCAGGATTGGAATGGGAAGGACTTGGATATCACATCTCATGCTATAGGAAGGCTCTCAGGTTTGGAAGGGGAAAGAGTTGGATATCACATTTGATGTTAGAGGTAGGATCTCAGGTTTGGTATTAGAGGCATTGAGATATCACATCTCATGCTATCAGAAGGGTCTCAGGAATGGAATGGGAAGGAGTTGGATATCACATCTCATGCTAAAGGGAGGGTCTCAGGTTTGGAAGGGGAAGGATTTGGATATCACATCTCATGTTATAGGAAGGATCTCAGGTTTGGTATTAGAAGCATTGAGACATCACATCTCATGCTATAGGAAGGGTCTCAGGATTGGAATGGGAAGGAGTTGGATATCACATCTCATGCTATAGGGAGGGTCTCAGGATTGGAATGGGAAGGACTTAGATATCACATATCATGCTATAGGGAGGGTCTCAGTTTTGATATTAGAAGCATTGAGATATCACATCTCATGCTATAGGAAGTGTCTCAGGATTGGAATGGGAAGGTGCTGGATATCACATCTCATGCTAAAGGAAGGGTCTCAGGTTTGGAACGGGAAGGATTTGGATATCACATCTCATGTTATAGGAAGGGTCTCAGGTTTGGTATAAGCATTGAGATATCACATCTCTGCTATCGGAAGTGTCTCAGGATTGGAATGGGAAGGAGTTGGATATCCCATCTCATGTTATAGGACGGGTCTCAGGTTTGTTATTAGAATCATTGAGATATCATATTGCATGCTGTAGGAAGGGTCTAAGGGTTGGAATGGGAAGGACTTGGATATCACATCTCATGGTATAGATAGGCTCTTAGGTTTGGAAAGGGAAGGAGTTGGATATCACATTTCATGTTAGAGGAAGGATCTCAGGTTTGGTATTAGAAGCATTGAGATATCACATCTCATGCTATAGGAAGGGTCTCAGGATTGGAATGGGAAGCAGTTGGATATCACATCTCATGCTAAAGGGAGGGTCTCAGGTTTGGAAGGGGAAGGATTTGGATATCACATCTCATGTTATAGGAAGGATCTCAGGTTTGGTATTAGAAGCATTGAGATATCACATCTCATGCTATCGGAAGGATCTCAGGTTTGGTATTAGAAGCATTGAGATATCACATCTCATGCTATCAGAAGAGTCTCACGATTGGAATAGGAAGGAGTTGGATATCACATCTCATGCTAAAGGGAGGGTCTCAGGATTGGAAGGGGAAGGATTTGGATATCACATCTCATGTTATCGGAAGGATCTCACGTTTGGTATTAGAAGTATTGAGATATCATATCTCATGCTATAGGAAGGGTCTCAGGATTGGAATGGGAAGGAGTTGGATATCACATCTCATGCTATAGGGAGGGTCTCAGGATTGGAATGGGAAGGACTTAGATATCACATATCATGCTATAGGGAGGGTCTCAGTTTTGATATTAGAAGCATTGAGATATCACATCTCATGCTATAGGAAGTGTCTCAGGATTGGAATGGGAAGGTGCTGGATATCACATCTCATGCTAAAGGAAGGGTCTCAGGTTTGGAACGGGAAGGATTTGGATATCACATCTCATGTTATAGGAAGGGTCTCAGGTTTGGTATAAGCATCGAGATATCACATCTCTGCTATCGGAAGTGTCTCAGGATTGGAATGGGAAGGAGTTGGATATCCCATCTCATGTTATAGGACGGGTCTCAGGTTTGTTATTAGAATCATTGAGATATCATATTGCATGCTGTAGGAAGGGTCTAAGGGTTGGAATGGGAAGGACTTGGATATCACATCTCATGGTATAGATAGGCTCTTAGGTTTGGAAAGGGAAGGAGTTGGATATCACATTTCATGTTAGAGGAAGGATCTCAGGTTTGGTATTAGAAGCATTCAGATATCACATCTCATGCTATAGGAAGGGTCTCAGGATTGGAATGGGAAGCAGTTGGATATCACATCTCATGCTATAGGAAGGGTCTCAGGTTTGGTATGAGCATTGAGATATCACATCTCATGCTATAGGAAGGGTCTCAGGGTTGGAATGGGAAGGAGTTGGATATCACATCTCATCCAATAGGAAGGGTCTCAGGTTTGGAATGGGAAGGAATTGGATATCACATCTCATGTTATAGGAAGGATATCAGGTTTGGTATTAGAAGCATTGAGATATCACATCTCATGCTATAGGAAGGGTCTCAGGATTGGAATGTGAAGGATTTGGATATCACATCTCATGCTAAAGGAAGGGTCTCAGGTTTGGTAGAAGCATTGAGATATCACATCTCTGCTATCGGAAGAGTCTCAGGAATGGATTGGGAAGGAGTTGGATATCACATCTCATGCCATAGGAAGGGTCTCAGGTTTGGTATAAGCATTGAGATATCACATCTCTGCTATCGGAAGGGTCTCAGGATTGGATTGGGAAGGAGTTGGATATCCCTTCTCATGCTATAGGAAGTGTCTCAGGTTGGAATGGGAAGGAGTTGGATATCACATCTCATGTTATAGGAAGGGTCTCAGGATTGGAATGGGAAGGATTTGGATATCACATCTCTTGCTATAGGAAGGGTCTCAGGATTGGAATGGGTAGGAGTTGGATATTACTTTCTTGCTATAGGAAGGGTCTCATGTTTGGAATGGGAAGGAGTTGGATATCACATATGCTATAGTTAGTGTCTCAGGTTTGGAACGGGAAGGAGTTGGATATCACATCTCATGTTATAGGAAGGGTCTCAGGTTTGGTATAAGCATTGAGATATCACATCTCTGCTATCGGAAGCGGCTCAGGATTGGAATGGGAAGGAGTTGGATCTCCCATCTCATGTTATAGGAAGAATCTCTGGTTTGGTATTAGAATCATTGAGATATCACATCGCATGCTGTAGGAAAGGTCTAAGGATTGGAATGGGATGGACTTGGATATCACATCTCATGCTATAGGTAGGCTCTCAGGTTTGGTATAAGCATTGAGATATCACATCTCATGCTATAGGAAGGGTCTCAGGATTGGAATGGGAAGGAATTGGATATCACATCTCATGCTATAGGAAGGGTCTCAGATTTGGTATAAGCATTGAGATATCACATCTCATGCTAAAGGAAGGGTCTCAGGATTGGAATGGGAAGGAGTTGTATATGACATCTCAGGCCATAGGAAGGTTCTCAGGTTTGGTATAAGCATTGAGATATCACATCTCTGCTATCGGAAGGGTCTCAGGATTGGAATGGGAAGCAGTTGGATATCCCATCTCATGTTATAGGAAGGGTCTCAGGTTTGGTATTAGAAGCATAGAGATATCACATCTCATGCTATAGGAAGGATCTCAGGATTTGAATGGCAAGGAGTTGGATATCACATCTCATGCCATAGGAAGGGTCTCAGGTTTGGTATAAGCATTGAGATATCACATCTCTGCTATCGGAAGGGTCTCAGGATTGGATTGGGAAGGAGTTAGATATCCCTTCTCATGCTATAGGAAGTGTCTCACGTTGGAATGGGAAGGAGTTGGATATCACATCTCATGTTATAGGAAGGGTCTCAGGATTGGAATGGGAAGGACTTGGATGTCACATCTCATGCTATAGGGAGGGTCTCAAGTTTGATATTAGAAGCATTGAGATAACAAATCTCATGATATCAGAAGGGTCTCAGGGTTGGAATGGGAAGGAGTTGGATATCACATCTCATGATAAAGGAAGGGTCTAAGGTTTGGAAGGGGAAGGATTTGGATATCACATCTCATGTTATAGGACGGGTCTCAGGTTTGGTATTAGATGCATTGAGATATCAAGTCTCATGGTATAAGAAGGGTCTCAGAATTGGAATGGGAAGGAGTTGGATATCACACCTCAAGCTATAGGAAGGGTCTCAGGATTGGAATGGGAAGGAGTTTGATATCACATCTCATGCCATAGTATGGGTCTCAGGTTTGGTAGAAGCATTGGGATATCACATCTCATGCTATCGGAAGGGTATCAGTATTGGATTTGGAAGAAGTTGGATATCCCATCTCATGCTATAGGAAGGGTCTCAGGTTGGAATGGGAAGGAGTTGGATATCACATTTCATGATATAGGAAGGGTCTCAGGATTGGAATGGGAAGGACTTGGATATCATATCTCATGCTATAGGACGGGTCTCAGGTTTGTTATTAGAATCATTGAGATATCATATTGCATGCTGTAGGAAGGGTCTAAGGATTGGAATGGGAAGGACTTGGATATCACATCTCATGCTATAGATAGGCTCTTAGGTTTGGAAAGGGAAGGAGTTGGATATCACATTTCATGTTAGAGGAAGGATCTCAGGTTTGGTATTAGAAGCATTGAGATATCACATCTCATGCTATATGAAGGGTCTCAGGATTGGAATGGGAAGTAGTTGGATATCACATCTCATGCTATAGGAAGGGTCTCAGGTTTGGTATAAGCATTGAGATATCACATCTCATGCTATAGGACAGGTCTCAGGATTGGAATGGAAGGAGTTGGATGTCACATATCATGTTATAGGAAGGATCTCAGGTTTGGTATTGGAAGCATTGAGACATCACATCTCATGCTATAGGAAGGGTCTCAGGGTTGGAATAGGAAGGAGTTGGATATCACATCTCATCCAATAGGAAGGGTCTCAGGTTTGGAATGGGAAGGAATTGGATATCACATCTCATGTTATAGGAAAGATCTCAGGTTTGGTATTAGAAGCATTGAGATATCACATCTCATGCTATAGGAAGGGTCTCAGAATTGGAATAGGAAGGAGTTGGATATCACACCTCAAGCTATAGGAAGGGTCTCAGGATTGGAATGGGAAGGAGTTTGATATCACATCTCATGCCATAGTATGGGTCTCAGGTTTGGTAGAAGCATTGGGATATCACATCTCATGCTATCGGAAGGGTATCAGTATTGGATTTTGAAGAAGTTGGATATCCCATCTCATGCTATAGGAAGGGTCTCAGGTTGGAATGGGAAGGAGTTGGATATCACATTTCATGTTATAGGAAGGGTCTCAGGATTGGAATGGGAAGGACTTGGATATCATATCTCATGCTATAGGACGGGTCTCAGGTTTGTTATTAGAATCATTGAGATATCATATTGCATGCTGTAGGAAGGGTATAAGGATTGGAATAGGAAGGACATGGATATCACATCTCATGCTATAGATAGGCTCTTAGGTTTGGAAAGGGAAGGAGTTGGATATCACATTTCATGTTAGAGGAAGGATCTCAGGTTTGGTATTAGAAGCACTGAGATATCACATCTCATGCTATAGGAAGGGTCTCAGGATTGGAATGGGAAGTAGTTGGATATCACATCTCATGCTATAGGAAGGGTCTCAGGTTTGGTATAAGCATTGAGATATCACATCTCATGCTATAGGACGGGTCTCAGGATTGGAATGGAAGGAGTTGGATATCACATCTCATGTTATAGGAAGGATCTCAGGTTTGGTATTAGAATCATTGAGACATCACATCTCATGCTATAGGAAGGGTCTCAGGGTTGGAATGGGAAGGAGTTGGATATCACAACTCATCCAATAGGAAGGGTCTCAGGTTTGGAATGGGAAGGAATTGGATATCACATCTCATGTTATAGGAAGGATCTCAGGTTTGGTATTAGAAGCATTGAGATATCACATCTCATGCTATAGGAAGGGTCTCAGGATTGGAATGTGAAGGATTTGGATATCACATCTCATGCTAAAGGAAGGGTCTCAGGTTTGGTAGAAGCATTGAGATATCACGTCTCTGCTATCGGAAGGGTCTCAGGATTGGATTGGGAAGGAGTTGGATATCCCTTCTCATGCTATAGGAAGGGTCTCAGGATTTGAATGGCAAGGAGTTGGATATCACATCTCATGCCATACGAAGGGTCTCAGGTTTGGTATAAGCATTGAGATATCACATCTCTGCTATCGGAAGGGTCTCAGGATTGGAATGGGAAGGAGTTGGATATTCCCATCTCATGTAATAGGAAGGGTCTCAGGTTTGGTATTAGAAGCATTGAGATATCACATCTCATGCTATAGGAAAGGTCTCAGGATTGGAATGGGAAGGACTTGGATATCACATCTCATGCTATAGGGAGGGTCTCAAGTTTGATATTAGAAGCTTTGAGATATCACATCTCATGATATCGGAAGGGTCTCAGGATTGGAATGGGAAGGAGTTGGATATCACATCTCATGATAAAGGAAGGGTCTAAGGTTTGGAAGGGGAAGGATTTGGATATCACATCTCATGTTATATTACGGGTCTCAGGTTTGGTATTAGAAGCATTGAGATATCAAGTCTCAGAGTATAGGAAGGGTCTCAGAATTGGAATGGGAAGGAGTTGGATATCACATCTCAAGCTATAGGAAGGGTCTCAGGATTGGAATGGGAAGGACTTGGATATCACATCTCATGCTATAGGAAGGCTCTCAGGTTTGGAAGGGGAAAGAGTTGGATATCACATTTCATGTTAGAGGTAGGATCTCAGGTTTGGTATTAGAGGCATTGAGATATCACATCTCATGCTATCAGAAGGGTCTCGGGAATGGAATGGGAAGGAGTTGGATATCACATCTCATGCTAAAGGGAGGGTCTCAGGTTTGGAAGGGAAAGGATTTGGATATCACATCTCATGTTATAGGAAGGATCTCAGGTTTGGTATTAGAAGCATTGAGATATCACATCTCATGCTATCAGAAGGGTCTCAGGATTGGAATGGGAAGGAGTTGGATATCACATCTCATGCTAAAGGGAGGGTCTCAGGTTTGGAAGGGGAAGGATTTGGATATCACATCTCATGTTATCGGAAGGATCTCACGTTTGGTATTAGAAGTATTGAGATATCATATCTCATGCTATAGGAAGGGTCTCAGGATTGGAATGGGAAGGAGTTGGATATCACATCTCATGTTATAGGAAGTGTCTCAGGATTGTAATGGGAAGGACTTGGATATCACATCTCATGCTATAGGTAGGGTCTCAAGTTTGATATTAGAAGCATTGAGATATCACATCTCATGCTATAGGAAGGGTCTGAGGATTGGAATGGGAAGGAGTTGGATATCACATCTCATGCTATGGGAAGGGTCTCAGGTTTGGTATAAGCAGTGAGATATCACATCTCATGCTATAGGAAGTGTCTCAGGATTGGAATGGGAAGGAGTTGGATATCACATCTCATGTTATAGGAAGGATCTCAGGTTTGGTATAAGCATTGAAATATCACATCTCTGCTACCGGAAGGGTCTCAGGATTGGAATGGGAAGGAGTTGGATATTCCCATCTCATGTTATAGGAAGGGTCTCAGGTTTGGTATTAGAAGCATTGAGATATCACATCTCATGCTATAGGAAGGGTCTCAGGATTGGAATGGGAAGGACTTGGATATCACATCTCATGCTATAGGGAGGGTCTCAAGTTTGATATTAGAAGCTTTGAGATATCACATCTCATGATATCGGAAGGGTCTCAGGATTGGAATGGGAAGGAGTTGGATATCACATCTCATGATAAAGGAAGGGTCTAAGGTTTGGAAGGGGAAGGATTTGGATATCACATCTCATGTTATATTACGGGTCTCACGTTTGTATTAGAAGCATTGAGATATCAAGTCTCATAGTATAGGAAGGGTCTCAGAATTGGAATGGGAAGGAGTTGGATATCACATCTCAAGCTATAGGAAGGGTCTCAGGATTGGAATGGGAAGGACTTGGATATCACATCTCATGCTATAGGAAGGCTCTCAGGTTTGGAAGGGGAAAGAGTTGGATATCACATTTCATGTTAGAGGTAGGATCTCAGGTTTGGTATTAGAGGCATTGAGATATCACATCTCATGCTATCAGAAGGGTCTCAGGAATGGAATGGGAAGGAGTTGGATATCACATCTCATGCTAAAGGGAGGGTCTCAGGTTTGGAAGGGGAAGGATTTGGATATCACATCTCATGTTATAGGAAGGATCTCAGGTTTGGTATTAGAAGCATTGAGATATCACATCTCATGCTATCGGAAGGATCTCAGGTTTGGTATTAGAAGCATTGAGATATCACATCTCATGCTATCAGAAGAGTCTCAGGATTGGAATAGGAAGGAGTTGGATATCACATCTCATGCTAAAGGGAGGGTCTCAGGATTGGAAGGGGAAGGATTTGGATATCACATCTCATGTTATCGGAAGGATCTCACGTTTGGTATTAGAAGTATTGAGATATCATATCTCATGCTATAGGAAGGGTCTCAGGATTGGAATGGGAAGGAGTTGGATATCACATCTCATGCTATAGGGAGGGTCTCAGGATTGGAATGGGAAGGACTTAGATATCACATATCATGCTATAGGGAGGGTCTCAGTTTTGATATTAGAAGCATTGAGATATCACATCTCATGCTATAGGAAGTGTCTCAGGATTGGAATGGGAAGGTGCTGGATATCACATCTCATGCTAAAGGAAGGGTCTCAGGTTTGGAACGGGAAGGATTTGGATATCACATCTCATGTTATAGGAAGGGTCTCAGGTTTGGTATAAGCATTGAGATATCACATCTCTGCTATCGGAAGTGTCTCAGGATTGGAATGGGAAGGAGTTGGATATCCCATCTCATGTTATAGGACGGGTCTCAGGTTTGTTATTAGAATCATTGAGATATCATATTGCATGCTGTAGGAAGGGTCTAAGGGTTGGAATGGGAAGGACTTGGATATCACATCTCATGGTATAGATAGGCTCTTAGGTTTGGAAAGGGAAGGAGTTGGATATCACATTTCATGTTAGAGGAAGGATCTCAGGTTTGGTATTAGAAGCATTGAGATATCACATCTCATGCTATAGGAAGGGTCTCAGGATTGGAATGGCAAGCAGTTGGATATCACATCTCATGCTAAAGGGAGGGTCTCAGGTTTGGAAGGGGAAGGATTTGGATATCACATCTCATGTTATAGGAAGGATCTCAGGTTTGGTATTAGAAGCATTGAGATATCACATCTCATGCTATCGGAAGGATCTCAGGTTTGGTATTAGAAGCATTGAGATATCACATCTCATGCTATCAGAAGAGTCTCAGGATTGGAATAGGAAGGAGTTGGATATCACATCTCATGCTAAAGGGAGGGTCTCAGGATTGGAAGGGGAAGGATTTGGATATCACATCTCATGTTATCGGAAGGATCTCACGTTTGGTATTAGAAGTATTGAGATATCATATCTCATGCTATAGGAAGGGTCTCAGGATTGGAATGGGAAGGAGTTGGATATCACATCTCAGGCTATAGGGAGGGACTCAGGATTGGAATGGGAAGGACTTAGATATCACATATCATGCTATAGGGAGGGTCTCAGTTTTGATATTAGAAGCATTGAGATATCACATCTCATGCTATAGGAAGTGTCTCAGGATTGGAATGGGAAGGTGCTGGATATCACATCTCATGCTAAAGGAAGGGTCTCAGGTTTGGAACGGGAAGGATTTGGATATCACATCTCATGTTATAGGAAGGGTCTCAGGTTTGGTATAAGCATTGAGATATCACATCTCTGCTATCGGAAGTGTCTCAGGATTGGAATGGGAAGGAGTTGGATATCCCATCTCATGTTATAGGACGGGTCTCAGGTTTGTTATTAGAATCATTGAGATATCATATTGCATGCTGTAGGAAGGGTCTAAGGGTTGGAATGGGAAGGACTTGGATATCACATCTCATGGTATAGATAGGCTCTTAGGTTTGGAAAGGGAAGGAGTTGGATATCACATTTCATGTTAGAGGAAGGATCTCATGTTTGCTATTAGAAGCATTGAGATATCACATCTCATGCTATAGGAAGGGTCTCAGGATTGGAATGGGAAGCAGTTGGATATCACATCTCATGCTATAGGAAGGGTCTCAGGTTTGGTATAAGCATTGAGATATCACATCTCATGCTATAGGACGGATCTCAGGATTGGAATGGAAGGAGTTGGATATCACATCTCATGTTATAGGAAGGATCTCAGGTTTGGTATTAGAAGCATTGAGACATCACATCTCATGCTATAGGAAGGGTCTCAGGGTTGGAATGGGAAGGAGTTGGATATCACATCTCATCCAATAGGAAGGGTCTCAGGTTTGGAATGGGAAGGAATTGGATATCACATCTCATGTTATAGGAAGGATCTCAGGTTTGGTATTAGAAGCATTGAGATATCACATCTCATGCTATAGGAAGGGTCTCAGGATTGGAATGTGAAGGATTTGGATATCACATCTCATGCTAAAGGAAGGGTCTCAGGTTTGGTAGAAGCATTGAGATATCACGTCTCTGCTATCGGAAGAGTCTCAGGATTGGATTGGGAAGGAGTTGGATATCACATCTCATGCCATAGGAAGGGTCTCAGGTTTGGTATAAGCATTGAGATATCACATCTCTTCTATCGGAAGGGTCTCAGGATTGTATTGGGAAGGAGTTGGATATCCCTTCTCATGCTATAGGAAGTGTCTCAGGTTGGAATGGGAAGGAGTTGGATATCACATCTCATGTTATAGGAAGGGTCTCAGGATTGGAATGGGAAGGATTTGGATATCACATCTCTTGCTATAGGAAGGGTCTCAGGATTGGAATGGGTAGGAGTTGGATATTACTTTCTTGCTATAGGAAGGGTCTCATGTTTGGAATGGGAAGGAGTTGGATATCACATATGCTATAGTTAGTGTCTCAGGTTTGGAACGGGAAGGAGTTGGATATCACATCTCATGTTATAGGAAGGGTCTCAGGTTTGGTATAAGCATTGAGATATCACATCTCTGCTATCGGAAGCGGCTCAGGATTGGAATGGGAAGGAGTTGGATATCCCATCTCATGTTATAGGAAGAGTCTCTGGTTTGGTATTAGAATCATTGAGATATCACATCGCATGCTGTAGGAAAGGTCTAAGGATTGGAATGGGATGGACTTGGATATCACATCTCATGCTATAGGTAGGCTCTCAGGTTTGGTATAAGCATTGAGATATCACATCTCATGCTATAGGAAGGGTCTCAGGATTGGAATGGGAAGGAATTGGATATCACATCTCATGCTATAGGAAGGGTCTCAGATTTGGTATAAGCATTGAGATATCACATCTCATGCTAAAGGAAGGGTCTCAGGATTGGAATGGGAAGGAGTTGTATATGACATCTCAGGCCATAGGAAGGTTCTCAGGTTTGGTATAAGCATTGAGATATCACATCTCTGCTATCGGAAGGGTCTCAGGATTGGAATGGGAAGCAGTTGGATATCCCATCTCATGTTATAGGAAGGGTCTCAGGTTTGGTATTAGAAGCATAGAGATATCACATCTCATGCTATAGGAAGGATCTCAGGATTTGAATGGCAAGGAGTTGGATATCACATCTCATGCCATAGGAAGGGTCTCAGGTTTGGTATAAGCATTGAGATATCACATCTCTGCTATCGGAAGGGTCTCAGGATTGGATTGGGAAGGAGTTAGATATCCCTTCTCATGCTATAGGAAGTGTCTCAGGTTGGAATGGGAAGGAGTTGGATATCACATCTCATGTTATAGGAAGGGTCTCAGGATTGGAATGGGAAGGACTTGGATGTCACATCTCATGCTATAGGGAGGGTCTCAAATTTGATATTAGAAGCATTGAGATAACAAATCTCATGATATCGGAAGGGTCTCAGGATTGGAATGGGAAGGAGTTGGATATCACATCTCATGATAAAGGAAGGGTCTAAGTTTTGGAAGGGGAAGGATTTGGATATCACATCTCATGTTATAGGACGGGTCTCAGGTTTGGTATTAGATGCATTGAGATATCAAGTCTCATGGTATAAGAAGGGTCTCAGAATTGGAATGGGAAGGAGTTGGATATCACACCTCAAGCTATAGGAAGGGTCTCAGGATTGGAATGGGAAGGAGTTTGATATCACATCTCATGCCATAGTATGGGTCTCAGGTTTGGTAGAAGCATTGGGATATCACATCTCATGTTATCGGAAGGGTATCAGTATTGGATTTGGAAGAAGTTGGATATCCCATCTCATGCTATAGGAAGGGTCTCAGGTTGGAATGGGAAGGAGTTGGATATCACATTTCATGATATAGGAAGGGTCTCAGGATTGGAATGGGAAGGACTTGGATATCATATCTCATGCTATAGGACGGGTCTCAGGTTTGTTATTAGAATCATTGAGATATCATATTGCATGCTGTAGGAAGGGTCTAAGGATTGGAATGGGAAGGACTTGGATATCACATCTCATGCTATAGATAGGCTCTTAGGTTTGGAAAGGGAAGGAGTTGGATATCACATTTCATGTTAGAGGAAGGATCTCAGGTTTGGTATTAGAAGCATTGAGATATCACATCTCATGCTATATGAAGGGTCTCAGGATTGGAATGGGAAGTAGTTGGATATCACATCTCATGCTATAGGAAGGGTCTCAGGTTTGGTATAAGCATTGAGATATCACATCTCATGCTATAGGAAAGGTCTCAGGATTGGAATGGAAGGAGTTGGATATCACATATCATGTTATAGGAAGGATCTCAGGTTTGGTA
Source organism: Ambystoma mexicanum (assembly GCF_040938575.1). Classification (NCBI taxonomy): domain Eukaryota; kingdom Metazoa; phylum Chordata; class Amphibia; order Caudata; family Ambystomatidae; genus Ambystoma; species Ambystoma mexicanum. Next base: position 1,135,020 of record NW_027182443.1, read on the forward strand.
TTGGAAGCATTGAGACATCACATCTCATGCTATAGGAAGGGTCTCAGGGTTGGAATGGGAAGGAGTTGGATATCACATCTCATCCAATAGGAAGGGTCTCAGGTTTGGAATGGGAAGGAATTGGATATCACATCTCATGTTATAGGAAAGATCTCAGGTTTGGTATTAGAAGCATTGAGATATCACATCTCATGCTATAGGAAGGGTCTCAGGATTGGAATGTGAAGGATTTGGATATCACATCTCATGCTAAAGGAAGGGTCTCAGGTTTGGTAGAAGCATTGAGATATCACGTCTCTGCTATCGGAAGGGTCTCAGGATTGGATTGGGAAGGAGTTGGATATCCCTTCTCATGCTATAGGAAGGGTCTCAGGATTTGAATGGCAAGGAGTTGGATATCACATCTCATGCCATAGGAAGGGTCTCAGGTTTGGTATAAGCATTGAGATATCACATCTCTGCTATCGGAAGGGTCTCAGGATTGGAATGGGAAGGAGTTGGATATTCCCATCTCATGTTATAGGAAGGGTCATTGGTTTGGTATTAGAAGCATTGAGATATCACATCTCATGCTATAGGAAGGGTCTCAGGATTGGAATGGGAAGGACTTGGATATCACATCCCCTGCTATAGGGAGGGTCTCAAGTTTGATATTAGAAGCTTTGAGATATCACATCTCATGATATCGGAAGGGTCTCAGGATTGGAATGGGAAGGAGTTGGATATCACATCTCATGATAAAGGAAGGGTCTAAGGTTTGGAAGGGGAAGGATTTGGATATCACATCTCATGTTATATTACGGGTCTCAGGTTTGGTATTAGAAGCATTGAGATATCAAGTCTCAGAGTATAGGAAGGGTCTCAGAATTGGAATGGGAAGTAGTTGGATATCACATCTCAAGCTATAGGAAGGGTCTCAGGATTGGAATGGGAAGGACTTGGATATCACATCTCATGCTATAGGAAGGCTCTCAGGTTTGGAAGGGGAAAGAGTTGGATATCAAATTTCATGTTAGAGGTAGGATCTCAGGTTTGGTATTAGAGGCATTGAGATATCACATCTCATGCTATCAGAAGGGTCTCAGGAATGGAATGGGAAGGAGTTGGATATCACAACTCATGCTAAAGGGAGGGTCTCAGGTTTGGAAGGGGAATGATTTGGATATCACATCTCATGTTATAGGAAGGATCTCAGGTTTGGTATTAGAAGCATTGAGATATCACATCTCATGCTATCGGAAGGATCTCAGGTTTGGTATTAGAAGCATTGAGATATCACATCTCATGCTATCAGAAGGGTCTCAGGATTGGAATGGGAAGGAGTTGGATATCACATCTCATGCTAAAGGGAGGGTCTCAGGTTTGGAAGGGGAAGGATTTGGATATCACATCTCATGTTATCGGAAGGATCTCACGTTTGGTATTAGAAATATTGAGATATCATATCTCATGCTATAGGAAGGGTCTCAGGAGTGGAATGGGAAAGAGTTGGATATCACATCTCATGCTATAGGGAGTGTCTCAGGATTGGAATGGGAAGGACTTAGATATCACATATCATGCTATAGGGAGGGTCTCAGTTTTGATATTAGAAGCATTGAGATATCACATCTCATGCTATCGGAAGTGTCTCAGGATTGGAATGGGAAGGAGCTGGATATCACATCTCATGCTAAAGGAAGGGTCTCAGGTTTGGAACGGGAAGCATTTGGATATCACATCGCATGTTATAGGAAGGGTCTCAGGTTTGGTATAAGCATTGAGATATCACATCTCTGCTATCGGAAGTGTCTCAGGATTGGAATGGGAAGGAGTTGGATATCACATCTCATGTTATAGGACGGGTCTCAGGTTTGTTATTAGAATCATTGAGATATCATATTGCATGCTGTAGGAAGGGTCTAAGGGTTGGAATGGGAAGGACTTGGATATCACATCTCATGCTATAGATAGGCTCTTAGGTTTGGAAAGGGAAGGAGTTGGATATCACATTTCATGTTAGAGGAAGGATCTCAGGTTTGGTATTAGAAGCATTGAGATATCACATCTCATGCTATAGGAAGGGTCTCAGGATTGGAATGGGAAGCAGTTGGATATCACATCTCATGCTATAGGAAGGGTCTCAGGTTTAGTATAAGCATTGAGATATCACATCTCATGCTATAGGACGGGTCTCAGGATTGGAATGGAAGGAGTTGGATATCACATCTCATGTTATAGGAAGGATCTCAGGTTTGGTATTAGAAGCATTGAGACATCACATCTCATGCTATAGGAAGGGTCTCAGGGTTGGAATGGGAAGGAGTTGGATATCACATCTCATCCAATAGGAAGGGTCTCAGGTTTGGAATGGGAAGGAATTGGATATCACATCTCATGTTATAGGAAGGATCTCAGGTTTGGTATTAGAAGCATTGAGATATCACATCTCATGCTATAGGAAGGTTCTCAGGATTGGAATGTGAAGGATTTGGATATCACATCTCATGCTAAAGGAAGGGTCTCAGGTTTGGTAGAAGCATTGAGATATCACGTCTCTGCTATCGGAAGGGTCGCAGGATTGGATTGGGAAGGAGTTGGATATCCCTTCTCATGCTATAGGAAGGGTCTCAGGATTTGAATGGCAAGGAGTTGGATATCACATCTCATGCCATAGGAAGGGACTCAGGTTTGGTATAAGCATTGAGATATCACATCTCTGCTATCGGAAGGGTCTCAGGATTGGATTGGGAAGGAGTTGGATATCCCTTCTCATGCTATAGGAAGTGTCTCAGGTTGGAATGGGAAGGAGTTGGATATCACATCTCATGTTATAGGAAGGGTCTCAGGAATGGAATGGGAAGGATTTGGATATCACATCTTTTGCTATAGGAAGGGTCTCAGGATTGGAATGGGTAGGAGTTGGATATTACTTTCTTGCTATAGGAAGGGTCTCATGTTTGGAATGGGAAGGAGTTGGATATCACATATGCTATAGTTAGTGTCTCAGGTTTGGAACGGGAAGGAGTTGGATATCACATCTCATGTTATAGGAAGGGTCTCAGGTTTGGTATAAGCATTGAGATATCACATCTCTGCTATCGGAAGCGGCTCAGGATTGGAATGGGAAGGAGTTGGATATCACATCTCATGTTATAGTAAGAGTCTCTGGTTTGGTATTAGAATCATTGAGATATCACATCGCATGCTGTAGGAAGGGTCTAAGGATTGGAATGGGATGGACTTGGATATCACATCTCATGCTATAGGTAGGCTCTCAGGTTTGGTATAAGCATTGAGATATCACATCTCATGCTATAGGAAGGGTCTCAGGATTGGAATGGGAAGGATTTGGATATCACATCTCATGCTATAGGAAGGGTCTCAGATTTGGTATAAGCATTGAGATATCACATCTCATGCTAAAGGAAGGGTCTCAGGATTGGAATGGGAAGGAGTTGTGTATGACATCTCAGGCCATAGGAAGGGTCTCAGGTTTGGTATAAGCATTGAGATATCACATCTCTGCTATCGGAAGGGTCTCAGGATTGGAATGGGAAGGAGTTGGATATCCCATCTCATGTTATAGGAAGGGTCTCAGGTTTGGTATTAGAAGCATAGAGATATCACATCTCATGCTATAGGAAGGGTCTCAGGATTGGAATGGGAAGGACTTGGATGTCACATCTCATGCTATAGGGAGGATCTCAAGTTTGATATTAGAAGCATTGAGATATCAAGTCTCATGGTATAAGAAGGGTCTCAGAATTGGAATGGGAAGGAGTTGGATATCACACCTCAAGCTATAGGAAGGGTCTCAGGATTGGAATGGGAAGGAGTTTGATATCACATCTCATGCCATAGTATGGGTCTCAGGTTTGGTAGAAGCATTGGGATATCACATCTCATGCTATCGGAAGGGTATCAGTATTGGATTTTGAAGAAGTTGGATATCCCATCTCATGCTATAGGAAGGGTCTCAGGTTGGAATATGAAGGAGTTGGATATCACATTTCATGTTATAGGAAGGGTCTCAGGATTGGAATGGGAAGGACTTGGATATCATATCTCATGCTATAGGACGGGTCTCAGGTTTGTTATTAGAATCATTGAGATATCATATTGCATGCTGTAGGAAGGGTCTAAGGATTGGAATAGGAAGGACCTGGATATCACATCTCATGCTATAGATAGGCTCTTAGGTTTGGAAAGGGAAGGAGTTGGATATCACATTTCATGTTAGAGGAAGGATCTCAGGTTTGGTATTAGAAGCATTGAGATATCACATCTCATGCTATAGGAAGGGTCTCAGGATTGGAATGGGAAGTAGTTGGATATCACATCTCATGCTATAGGAAGGGTCTCAGGTTTCGTATAAGCATTGCGATATCACATCTCATGCTATAGGACGGGTCTCAGGATTGGAATGGAAGGAGTTGGATATCACATCTCATGTTATAGGAAGGATCTCAGGTTTGGTATTAGAATCATTGAGACATCACATCTCATGCTATAGGAAGGGTCTCAGGGTTGGAATGGAAAGGAGTTGGATATCACAACTCATCCAATAGAAAGGGTCTCAGGTTTGGAATGGGAAGGAATTGGATATCACATCTCATGTTATAGGAAGGATCTCAGGTTTGGTATCAGAAGCATTGAGATATCACATCTCATGCTATAGGAAGGGTCTCAGGATTGGAATGTGAAGGATTTGGATATCACATCTCATGCTAAAGGAAGGGTCTCAGGTTTGGTAGAAGCATTGAGATATCACGTCTCTGCTATCGGAAGGGTCTCAGGATTGGATTGGGAAGGAGTTGGATATCCCTTCTCATGCTATAGGAAGGGTCTCAGGATTTGAATGGCAAGGAGTTGGATATCACATCTCATGCCATACGAAGGGTCTCAGGTTTGGTATAAGCATTGAGATATCACATCTCTGCTATCGGAAGGGTCTCAGGATTGGAATGGGAAGGAGTTGGATATTCCCATCTCATGTAATAGGAAGGGTCTCAGGTTTGGTATTAGAAGCATTGAGATATCACATCTCATGCTATAGGAAGGGTCTCAGGATTGGAATGGGAAGGACTTGGATATCACATCTCATGCTGTAGGGAGGGTCTCAAGTTTGATATTAGAAGCTTTGAGATATCACATCTCATGATATCGGAAGGGTCTCAGGATTGGAATGGGAAGGAGTTGGATATCACATCTCATGATAAAGGAAGGGTCTAAGGTTTGGAAGGGGAAGGATTTGGATATCACATCTCATGTTATATTACGGGTCTCAGGTTTGGTATTAGAAGCATTGAGATATCAAGTCTCAGAGTATAGGAAGGGTCTCAGAATTGGAATGGGAAGGAGTTGGATATCACATCTCAAGCTATAGGAAGTGTCTCAGGATTGGAATGGGAAGGACTTGGATATCACATCTCATGCTATAGGAAGGCTCTCAGGTTTGGAAGGGGAAAGAGTTGGATATCACATTTCATGTTAGAGGTAGGATCTCAGGTTTGGTATTAGAGGCATTGAGATATCACATCTCATGCTATCAGAAGGGTCTCAGGAATGGAATGGGAAGGAGTTGGATATCACATCTCATGCTAAAGGGAGGGTCTCAGGTTTGGAAGGGGAAGGATTTGGATATCACATCTCATGTTATAGGAAGGATCTCAGGTTTGGTATTAGAAGCATTGAGATATCACATCTCATGCTATCGGAAGGATCTCAGGTTTGGTATTAGAAGCATTGAGATATCACATCTCATGCTATCAGAAGGGTCTCAGGATTGGAATGGGAAGGAGTTGGATATCACATCTCATGCTAAAGGGAGGGTCTCAGGTTTGGAAGGGGAAGGATTTGGATATCACATCTCATGTTATCGGAAGGATCTCACGTTTGGTATTAGAAGTATTGAGATATCATATCTCATGCTATAGGAAGGGTCTCAGGATTGGAATGGGAAGGAGTTGGATATCACATCTCATGCTATAGGAAGTGTCTCAGGATTGTAATGGGAAGGACTTGGATATCACATCTCATGCTATAGGTAGGGTCTCAAGTTTGATATTAGAAGCATTGAGATATCACATCTCATGCTATAGGAAGGGTCTGAGGATTGGAATGGGAAGGAGTTGGATATCACATCTCATGCTATGGGAAGGGTCTCAGGTTTGGTATAAGCAGTGAGATATCACATCTCATGCTATAGGAAGTGTCTCAGGATTGGAATGGGAAGGAGTTGGATATCACATCTCATGTTATAGGAAGGATCTCAGGTTTGGTATAAGCATTGAGATATCACATCTCTGCTATCGGAAGGGTCTCAGGATTGGAATGGGAAGGAGTTGGATATTCCCATCTCATGTTATAGGAAGGGTCTCAGGTTTGGTATTAGAAGCATTGAGATATCACATCTCATGCTATAGGAAGGGTCTCAGGATTGGAATGGGAAGGACTTGGATATCACATCTCATGCTATAGGGAGGGTCTCAAGTTTGATATTAGAAGCTTTGAGATATCACATCTCATGATATCGGAAGGGTCTCAGGATTGGAATGGGAAGGAGTTGGATATCACATCTCATGATAAAGGAAGGGTCTAAGGTTTGGAAGGGGAAGGATTTGGATATCACATCTCATGTTATCGGAAGGATCGCACGTTTGGTATTAGAAGTATTGAGATATCATATCTCATGCTATAGGAAGGGTCTCAGGATTGGAATGGGAAGGAGTTGGATATCACATCTCATGCTATAGGGAGGGTCTCAGGATTGGAATGGGAAGGACTTAGATATCACATATCATGCTATAGGGAGGGTCTCAGTTTTGATATTAGAAGCATTGAGATATCACATCTCATGCTATAGGAAGTGTCTCAGGATTGGAATGGGAAGGTGCTGGATATCACATCTCATGCTAAAGGAAGGGTCTCAGGTTTGGAACGGGAAGGATTTGGATATCATATCTCATGTTATAGGAAGGGTCTCAGGTTTGGTATAAGCATTGAGATATCACATCTCTGCTATCGGAAGTGTCTCAGGATTGGAATGGGAAGGAGTTGGATATCCCATCTCATGTTATAGGACGGGTCTCAGGTTTGTTATTAGAATCATTGAGATATCATATTGCATGCTGTAGGAAGGGTCTAAGGGTTGGAATGGGAAGGAGTTGGATATCCCATCTCATGTTATAGGACGGGTCTCAGGTTTGTTATTAGAATCATTGAGATATCACATCTCATGCTATAGGAAGGGTCTCAGGATTGGAATGGGAAGCAGTTGGATATCACATCTCATGCTATAGGAAGGGTCTCAGGTTTGGTATAAGCATTGAGATATCACATCTCATGCTATAGGACGGGTCTCAGGATTGGAATGGAAGGAGTTGGATATCACATCTCATGTTATAGGAAGGATCTCAGGTTTGGTATTAGAAGCATTGAGACATCACATCTCATGCTATAGGAAGGGTCTCAGGGTTGGAATGGGAAGGAGTTGGATATCACATCGCATCCAATAGGAAGGGTCTCAGGTTTGGAATGGGAAGGAATTGGATATCACATCTCATGTTATAGGAAGGATCTCAGGTTTGGTATTAGAAGCATTGAGATATCACATCTCATGCTATAGGAAGGGTCTCAGGATTGGAATGTGAAGGATTTGAATATCACATCTCATGCTAAAGGAAGGGTCTCAGGTTTGGTAGAAGCATTGAGATATCACGTCTCTGCTATCGGAAGGGTCTCAGGATTGGATTGGGAAGGAGTTGGATATCACATCTCATGCCATAGGAAGGGTCTCAGGTTTGGTATAAGCATTGAGATATCACATCTCTGCTATCGGAAGAGTCTCAGGATTGGATTGGGAAGGAGTTGGATATCCCTTCTCATGCTATAGGAAGTGTCTCAGGTTGGAATGGGAAGGAGTTGGATATCACATCTCATGTTATAGGAAGGGTCTCAGGATTGGAATGGGAAGGATTTGGATATCACATCTCTTGCTATAGGAAGGGTTTCAGGATTGGAATGGGTAGGAGTTGGATATTACTTTCTTGCTATAGGAAGTGTCTCATGTTTGGAATGGGAAGGAGTTGGATATCACATATGCTATAGTTAGTGTCTCAGGTTTGGAACGGGAAGGAGTTGGATATCACATCTCATGTTATAGGAAGGGTCTCAGGTTTGGTATAAGCATTGAGATATCACATCTCTGCTATCGGAAGCGGCTCAGGATTGGAATGGGAAGGAGTTGGATATCCCATCTCATGTTATAGGAAGAGTCTCTGGTTTGGTATTAGAATCATTGAGATATCACATTGCATGCTGTAGGAAGGGTCTAAGGATTGGAATGGGATGGACTTGGATATCACATCTCATGCTATAGGTAGGCTCTCAGGTTTGGTATAAGCATTGAGATATCACATCTCATGCTATAGGAAGGGTCTCAGGATTGGAATGGGAAGGAATTGGATATCACATCTCATGCTATAGGAAGGGTCTCAGATTTGGTATAAGCATTGAGATATCACATCTCATGCTAAAGGAAGGGTCTCAGGATTGGAATGGGAAGGAGTTGTATATGACATCTCAGGCCATAGGAAGGTTCTCAGGTTTGGTATAAGCATTGAGATATCACATCTCTGCTATCGGAAGGGTCTCAGGATTGGAATGGGAAGGAGTTGGATTTCCCATCTCATGTTATAGGAAGGGTCTCAGGTTTGGTATTAGAAGCATAGAGATATCACATCTCATGCTATAGGAAGGGTCTCAGGATTTGAATGGCAAGGAGTTGGATATCACATCTCATGCCATAGGAAGGGTCTCAGGTTTGGTATAAGCATTCAGATATCACATCTCTGCTATCGGAAGGGTCTCAGGATTGGATTGGGAAGGAGTTAGATATACCTTCTCATGCTATAGGAAGTGTCTCAGGTTGGAATGGGAAGGAGTTGGATATCACATCTCATGTTATAGGAAGGGTCTCAGGATTGGAATGGGAAGGACTTGGATGTCACATCTCATGCTATAGGGAGGGTCTCAAGTTTGATATTAGAAGCATTGAGATAACAAATCTCATGATATCGGAAGGGTCTCAGGATTGGAATGGGAAGGAGTTGGATATCACATCTCATGATAAAGGAAGGGTCTAAGGTTTGGAAGGGGAAGGATTTGGATATCACATCTCATGTTATAGGACGGGTCTCAGGTTTGGTATTAGAAGCATTGAGATATCAAGTCTCATGGTATAAGAAGGGTCTCAGAATTGGAATGGGAAGGAGTTGGATATCACACCTCAAGCTATAGGAAGGGTCTCAGGATTGGAATGGGAAGGACTTGGATATCACATCTCGTGCTATAGGGAGGGTCTCAAGTTTGATATTAGAAGCTTTGAGATATCACATCTCATGATATCGGAAGGGTCTCAGGATTGGAATGGGAAGGAGTTGGATATCACATCTCATGATAAAGGAAGGGTCTAAGGTTTGGAAGGGGAAGCATTTGGATATCACATCTCATGTTATATTACGGGTCTCACGTTTGTATTAGAAGCATTGAGATATCAAGTCTCATAGTATAGGAAGGGTCTCAGAATTGGAATGGGAAGGAGTTGGATATCACATCTCAAGCTATAGGAAGGGTCTCAGGATTGGAATGGGAAGGACTTGGATATCACATCTCATGCTATAGGAAGGCTCTCAGGTTTGGAAGGGGAAATAGTTGGATATCACATTTCATGTTAGAGGTAGGATCTCAGGTTTGGTATTAGAGGCATTGAGATATCACATCTCATGCTATCAGAAGGGTCTCAGGAATGGAATGGGAAGGAGTTGGATATCACATCTCATGCTAAAGGGAGGGTCTCAGGTTTGGAAGGGGAAGGATTTGGATATCACATCTCATGTTATAGGAAGGATCTCAGGTTTGGTATTAGAAGCATTGAGATATCACATCTCATGCTATCGGAAGGATCTCAGGTTTGGTATTAGAAGCATTGAGATATCACATCTCATGCTATCAGAAGAGTCTCAGGATTGGAATAGGAAGGAGTTGGATATCACATCTCATGCTAAAGGAAGGGTCTCAGGATTGGAAGGGGAAGGATTTGGATATCACATCTCATGTTATCGGAAGGATCTCACGTTTGGTATTAGAAGTATTGAGATATCATATCTCATGCTATAGGAAGGGTCTCAGGATTGGAATGGGAAGGAGTTGGATATCACATCTCATGCTATAGGGAGGGTCTCAGTTTTGATATTAGAAGCATTGAGATATCACATCTCATGCTATAGGAAGTGTCTCAGGATTGGAATGGGAAGGTGCTGGATATCACATCTCATGCTAAAGGAAGGGTCTCAGGTTTGGAACGGGAAGGATTTGGATATCACATCTCATGTTATAGGAAGGGTCTCAGGTTTGGTATAAGCATTGAGATATCACATCTCTGCTATCGGAAGTGTCTCAGGATTGGAATGGGAAGGAGTTGGATATCCCATCTCATGTTATAGGACGGGTCTCAGGTTTGTTATTAGAATCATTGAGATATCATATTGCATGCTGTAGGAAGGGTCTAAGGGTTGGAATGGGAAGGACTTGGATATCACATCTCATGCTATAGATAGGCTCTTAGGTTTGGAAAGGGAAGGAGTTGGATATCACATTTCATGTTAGAGGAAGGATCTCAGGTTTGGTATTAGAAGCATTGAGATATCACATCTCATGCTATAGGAAGGGTCTCAGGATTGGAATGGGAAGCAGTTGGATATCACATCTCATGCTATAGGAAGGGTCTCAGGTTTGGTATAAGCATTGAGATATCACATCTCATGCTATAGGACGGGTCTCAGGATTGGAATGGAAGGAGTTGGATATCACATCTCATGTTATAGGAAGGATCTAAGGTTTGGTATTAGAAGCATTGAGACATCACATCTCATGCTATAGGAAGGGTCTCAGGGTTGGAATGGGAAGGAGTTGGATATCACATCTCATCCAATAGGAAGGGTCTCAGGTTTGGAATGGGAAGGAATTGGATATCACATCTCATGTTATAGGAAGGATCTCAGGTTTGGTATTAGAAGCATTGAGATATCACATCTCATGCTATAGGAAGGGTCTCAGGATTGGAATGTGAAGGATTTGGATATCACATCTCATGCTAAAGGAAGGGTCTCAGGTTTGGTAGAAGCATTGAGATATCACGTCTCTGCTATCGGAAGGGTCTCAGGATTGGATTGGGAAGGAGTTGGATATCACATCTCATGCCATAGGAAGGGTCTCAGGTTTGGTATAAGCATTGAGATATCACATCTCTGCTATCGGAAGGGTCTCAGGATTGGATTGGGAAGGAGTTGGATATCCCTTCTTATGCTATAGGAAGTGTCTCAGGTTGGAATGGGAAGGAGTTGGATATCACATCTCATGTTATAGGAAGGGTCTCAGGATTGGAATGGGAAGGATTTGGATATCACATCTCTTGCTATAGGAAGGGTCTCAGGATTGGAATGGGTAGGAGTTGGATATTACTTTCTTGCTATAGGAAGGGTCTCATGTTTGGAATGGGAAGGAGTTGGATATCACATATGCTATAGTTAGTGTCTCAGGTTTGGAACGGGAAGGAGTTGGATATCACATCTCATGTTATAGGAATGGTCTCAGGTTTGGTATAAGCATTGAGATATCACATCTCTGCTATCGGAAGCGGCTCAGGATTGGAATGGGAAGGAGTTGGATATCCCATCTCATGTTATAGGAAGAGTCTCTGGTTTGGTAGAATCATTGAGATATCACATCGCATGCTGTAGGAAGGGTCAAAGGATTGGAATGGGATGGACTTGGATATCACATCTCATGCTATAGGTAGGCTCTCAGGTTTGGTATAAGCATTGAGATATCACATCTCATGCTATAGGAAGGGTCTCAGGATTGGAATGGGAAGGAATTGGATATCACATCTCATGCTATAGGAAGGGTCTCAGATTTGGTATAAGCATTGAGATATCACATCTCATGCTAAAGGAAGGGTCTCAGGATTGGAATGTGAAGGATTTGGATATCACATCTCATGCTAAAGGAAGGGTCTCAGGTTTGGTAGAAGCATTGAGATATCACGTCGCTGCTATCGGAAGGGTCTCAGGATTGGATTGGGAAGGAGTTGGATATCCCTTCTCATGCTATAGGAAGGGTCTCAGGATTTGAATGGCAAGGAGTTGGATATCACATCTCATGCCATAGGAAGGGTCTCAGGTTTGGTATAAGCATTGAGATATCACATCTCTGCTATCAGAAGGGTCTCAGGATTGGATTGGGAAGGAGTTGAATATCCCTTCTCATGCTATAGGAAGTGTCTCAGGTTGGAATGGGAAGGAGTTGGATATCACATCTCATGTTATAGGAAGGGTCTCAGGATTGGAATGGGAAGGATTTGGATATCACATCTCTTGCTATAGGAAGGGTCTCAGGATTGGAATGGGTAGGAGTTGGATATTACTTTCTTGCTATAGGAAGGGTCTCATGTTTGGAATGGGAAGGAGTTGGATATCACATATGCTATAGTTAGTGTCTCAGGTTTGGAACGGGAAGGAGTTGGATATCACATCTCATGTTATAGGAAGGGTCTCAGGTTTGGTATAAGCATTGAGATATCACATCTCTGCTATCGGAAGCGGCTCAGGATTGGAATGGGAAGGAGTTGGATATCCCATCTCATGTTATAGGAAGAGTCTCTGGTTTGGTATTAGAATCATTGAGATATCACATCGCATGCTGCAGGAAGGGTCTAAGGATTGGAATGGGATGGACTTGGATATCACATCTCATGTTATAGGTAGGCTCTCAGGTTTGGTATAAGCATTGAGATATCACATCTCATGCTATAGGAAGGGTCTCAGGATTGGAATGGGAAGGAATTGGATATCACATCTCATGCTATAGGAAGGGTCTCAGATTTGGTATAAGCATTGAGATATCACATCTCATGCTAAAGGAAGGGTCTCAGGAGTGGAATGGGAAGGAGTTGTATATGACATCTCAGGCCATAGGAAGGTTCTCAGGTTTGGTATAAGCATTGAGATATCACATCTCTGCTATCGGAAAGGTCTCAGGATTGGAATGGGAAGGAGTTGGATATACCATCTCATGTTATAGGAAGGGTCTCAGGTTTGGTATTAGAAGCATAGAGATATCACATCTCATGCTATAGGAAGGGTCTCAGGATTGGAATGGGAAGGACTTGGATGTCACATCTCATGCTATAGGGAGGGTCTCAAGTTTGATATTAGAAGCATTGAGATAACAAATCTCATGATATCGGAAGGGTCTCAGGATTGGAATGGGAAGGAGTTGGATATCACATCTCATGATAAAGGAAGGGTCTAAGGTTTGGAAGGGGTAGGATTTGGATATCACATCTCATGTTATAGGACGGGTCTCAGGTTTGGTATTAGAAGCATTGAGATATCAAGTCTCATGGTATAAGAAGGGTCTCAGAATTGGAATGGGAAGGAGTTGGATATCACACCTCAAGCTATAGGAAGGGTCTCAGGATTGGAATGGGAAGGAGTTTGATATCACATCTCATGCCATAGTATGGGTCTCAGGTTTGGTAGAAGCATTGGGATATCACATCTCATGCTATCGGAAGGGTATCAGTATTGGATTTGGAAGAAGTTGGATATCCCATCTCATGCTATAGGAAGGGTCTCAGGTTGGAATGGGAAGGAGTTGGATATCACATTTCATGTTATAGGAAGGGTCTCAGGATTGGAATGGGAAGGACTTGGATATCATATCTCATGCTATAGGACGGGTCTCAGGTTTGTTATTAGAATCATTGAGATATCATATTGCATGCTGTAGGAAGGGTCTAAGGGTTGGAATGGGAAGGACCTGGATATCACATCTCATGCTATAGATAGGCTCTCAGGTTTGGAAAGGGAAGGAGTTGGATATCACATCTCATGTTATAGGATGGATCTCAGGTTTGGTATTAGAAGTATTGAGATATCACATCTCATGTTATCGGAAGGATCTCAGGTTTGGTATTAGAAGTATTGAGATATCACATCTCATGCTATAGGAAGGGTCTCAGGATTGGAATGGGAAGGAGTTGGATATCACATCTCATGCTAAAGGAAGGGTCTCAGGTTTGGTAGAAGCATTGAGATATCACATCTCATGCTATAGGAAGGGTCTCAGGATTGGATTGGGGAGATGCCCACTCCCCCTGTTACTACCAACGTAGTTGATTATGTGCTAGGGCTCAGAAAACGGATGGTACTTCTGATGGGCTTGGCTAGTGATAAATTGAAGGCAGTACAAGCGCTGGTGAAACATTGGTACGACCAGAAAGCTTCCCTCATCAACTTTACACCTGGTCAGCAAGTCCTGATCATGAATCCCATAAGGCCTTGAGCTTTACAGGACAAATGGTCAGGCCCTTACACAGTGGTGGAGCCCCTGGGTGAGGTTAACTATTTAGTGGACCTTGGAAGGCCTGGACAGGCTCCAAAAGTGTTTCACGTGAATAGGCTGAAGGCTTTCGTCCCAAGAGTCGAAATCGCAGCACTGTTACTGGCTTCAGATGTTGAGGAAGAGGAGTCTGAACCTCTCCCCGACCTGTTCCAAAGCGGTCCTTCAGATAGCTCATTTGAGGGTGTCCGAGTGGCCCCTCACCTGACTTCTGATCAGCAGGCTGAGGTGAAAAGTTTGCTTAGGCAGTTTTCCCCCGTTTTCACAGTCGCCTGGTTTGACACCTTGGTGCAAACATAACATAGACACAGGAGACAGTGTACCTACCAAAAGTAGGGGATACAGGATGTCAGACAAAGTACGGTCTTATATTAAGACCGAGGTCAACAAGATGTTAGACCTTGGGGTGATTGAACCCTCTAGTAGTCCTTGGTCCAGCCCTGTGGTTTTCGTTCCAAAGGCAGGCACTTCTGAATTGAGGTTCTGTGTGGATTACAGGGCTCTGAATGCTGTCACCAAGACAGATGCACACCCCTTGCCTCGAACAGATGAGCTGGTGGATACTTTGGGTGCCTCCAAGTACCTCAGCACGTTTGACCTCACTGCTGGCTATTGGCAAATAGCTTTAGCAGAACATGCCAAGGAGAAGACGGCGTTTTCTACTCCAGACGGCCTTTACCAATTCCGGGTAATGCCGTTCGGGTTGAAGAATGCACCTGCCACTTTCCAGAGGCTTGTGCATCATGTTTTGAATGGGTTGGACGAATTCTGTCTTGCATATCTGGACGATATAGCAGTTTTCAGTGCCACCTGACCATGTGAAACACCTCGGGATTGTGCTCCAGGCTCTTCAGAAAGCACACTTGACCATAAAGGCTAGTAAATGCCAGATTGGACAAGGCTCAGTGTTTTACCTTGGACATGAAGTAGGTGGAGGGAGGATACAGCCTCTACCCAGTAAAGTACAAGCAGTACAAGACTGGCCTACCCCCACTACACAAACCCAAGTGAGAGCCTTCTTAGGACTCACGGGGTATTACCGCAATTTTGTGGCAGACTATGGCACCATAGCTGCCCCTCTGACTGCCCTCACAACTCTGAAGAAACCCAAGAAGGTAACTTGGACCGACGAGTGTGAGAAGGCCTTCAATGGCTTAAAAGACTCCTTGTGCCAGGCCCCTGTCCTCAGGGCCCCTGATTATCAAAGACCTTTTATCGTGCAGACGGACGCCTCTGACACTGGGATAGGAGCTGTACTATCGCAAGTAGATGAGAAGGGTAAGGAACACCCTATTGGTTTTATTAGTCGCCAGTTTAAGGACAGAGAGCTCAGATGGTCCACGGTAGAGAAAGAATGTTTCTCTGTTGTGTGGGCCCTAAGGAAGCTGAGGCCCTACCTCTATGGGACCCACTTCACTGTGCAAACTGACCATAAGCCCTTAAAGTGGCTAATAAACATGAAGGGGGAGAATCCAAAGTTGCTTAGGTGGTCCATAAGTCTACAAGGCTTCGACTTCACTATTGAGCATAGGCCAGGTGTCCAACAAAGCAATGCTGATGGGTTGTGGAGAATGTTTAACCGACCTGAACAAGAGACTCATCCAGGGGTGGATTAGTTCCCCCTGTCCATAGTCTGGGAGGGGCGAGTGTTAGGAAAGATTTCGTAATTGTAGGTAATTTTCCTTCCATGTGGCAACCCCTAAACTTTTTGCTGTTGTTTTTCACCTTGTTCTCGACTTTGCCCGAGAAGTGCAGCCTTCTGCCGCACTCCTCTGGGCTTTCGCTCCTTTCTTAAGGGGAAACTGTCATGCCCTTAAGACAGTCAGTACCAGGAAACGCTGGTTTCCGTAGTTTCTTGTATCATGTTGCAGCTTTCGTGCAACATGACACAAGAGGGCACTGTAAGCTAAGTTACTGCTCTCTTGGGTCTCTAGCCTTCTACAGGCCCTAGATACTCTTTCAGGATTGTAACTGATCGGTGCAAGTGATTCACGGACGGGAATGGTGGCAGCGATCGTTTCTTGTGTTTTGAGATCCTTTTGGCGTGCTAAGCGCGTTTCTCGCGCTTAACCCAAAATGGTGGCCTAGATCCCAAAATGGCCAGACCACGAGGCTCCTTTGTCCTGTCCGCTGACCGTCTTGCTCCCTTCACCTTCCCCAGGTCGAGCCGACCTGGGGCCTTCCTTATTTGGGCCTGTGCTTTCCCGCGAAACACAGATGCTTTCGCAGGCTTCTACATGTCTTGTGTGTGCCTCCAGGATGTGGGCTGGGATGTCTGGTCCCAATACACATCCTGGGTGCCAGAGAGTCTAGGGTGGTGTGAATGCCTGGGACCACCGTGGTCCGTGATAGGTCCACGAATGGTGTGAGTGTTGATGAGCGGATCTCCCATTGGGTCCCCTCCGTTTTGGCGCGAAGGGAACCGTGGATAAGAGGGGGCTGGAAACACCACTACCATGTCGATCTCCTGAGTTCTCACGAACGAAGGAATACAGGAGCCAAGTATCCTGCAACCAAGAGGCTGAACTGAGGAATCGCTGGTGACCCGCTGAAGGACTGCTCCTCTGCACTGCTGTCGCCTTGTGAAACCCTTTTCACCTTTGATCGAACCAGAAGGCCTGTACTGGTACTTCGACCCTTGGAATAGCGGGGACAGCTATTCTCGGCATTTTCACCATCTCCTGCTAGTAAGCCTTCGGAAGCGTCTCTGGGCCATCCAGCAGACTGACCAGCCTACACAGGAGTCTTGCTCTGTAACCGCCGCCAGGTTGTGTAGTATATCGAGTCCTTGTCCCTCTCACATGATTCGTACACTTGGCGTTCCCAGGTCTGAAGTGAGTAGTGTTATTGCATGCTGTAGGAAGGGTCTAAGGATTGGAATGGGAAGGACTTGGATATCACATCTCATGCTATGGATAGGCTCTCAGGTTTGGAAAGGGAAGGAGTTGGATATCACATTTCATGTTAGAGGAAGGATCTCAGGTTTGGTATTAGAGGCATTGAGATATCACATCTCATGCTATAGGAAGGGTCTCAGGATTGGAATGGGAAGGAGTTGGATATCACATCTCATGCTAAAGGAAGGGTCTCAGGTTTAGTATAAGCATTGAGATATCACATCTCATGCTATAGGAAGGGTCTCAGGATTGGAATGGAAGGAGTTGGATTTCACATCTCATGTTATAGGAAGGATCTCAGGTTTGGTATTAGAAGCATTGAGACATCACATCTCATGCTATAGGAAGGGTCTCAGGATTGGAATGGGAAGGAGTTGGATATCACATCTCATGCTATAGGAAGGGTCTCAGGTTTGGTATAAGCATTGAGATATCACATCTCATGCTATAGGAAGGGTCTCAGGATTGGAATGGGAAGGAGTTGTATATGACATCTCATGCCGTAGGAAGGGTCTCAGGTTTGGTATAAGCATTGAGATATCACATCTCTGCTATCGGAAGGGTCTCAGGATTGCAATGGGAAGGATTTGGATATCCCATCTCATGTTATAGTAAGAGTCTCAGGTTTGGTATTAGAAGCATTGAGATATCACATCTCATGCTATAGGAAGTGTCTCAAGATTGGAATGGGAAGGACTTGGATATCACATCTCATGCTATAGGGAGGGTCTCAAGTTTGATATTAGAAGCATTGAGATATCACATCTCATGCTATAGGAAGGGTCTCAGGATTGGAATGGGAAGGAGTTGGATATCACATCTCATGCTATAGGAAGGGTCTCAGGTTTGGTATAAGCAGTGAGATATCACATCTCATGCTATAGGAAGTGTCTCAGGATTGGAATGGGAAGGAGTTGGATATCACATCTCATGTTATAGGAAGGATCTCAGGTTTGGTATAAGCATTGAGATATCACATGTTTGCTATCGGAAGGGTCTCAGGATTGGAATGGGAAGGAGTTGGATATTCCCATCTCATGTTATAGGAAGGGTCTCAGGTTTGGTATTAGAAGCATTGAGACATCACATCTCATGCTATAGGAAGGGTCTCAGGATTGGAATGGGAAGGACTTGGATATCACATCTCATGCTATAGGGAGGGTCTCGAGTTTGATATTAGAAGCATTGAGATATCACATCTCATGATATCGGAAGGGTCTCAGGATTGGAATGGGAAGGAGTTGGATATCACATCTCATGATAAAGGAAGGGTCTAAGGTTTGGAAGGGGAAGGATTTGGATATCACATCTCATGTTATAGGACGGGTCTCAGGTTTGGTATTAGAAGCATTGAGATATCAAGTCTCATGGTATAAGAAGGGTCTCAGAATTGGAATGGGAAGGAGTTGGATATCACATCTCAAGCTATAGGAAGGGTCTCAGGATTGGAATGGGAAGGAGTTTGATATCACATCTCATGCCATAGTATGGGTCTCAGGTTTGGTATAAGCATTGGGATATCAAATCTCATGCTATCGGAAGGGTATCAGGATTGGAATTCCAAGGAGTTGGATATCCCATCTCATGCTATAGGAAGGGTCTCAGGTTGGAATGGGAAGGAGTTGGATATCACATCTCATGCTAAAGGGAGGGTCTCAGGTTTGGAAGGGGAAGGATTTGGATATCACATCTCATGTTATAGGAAGGATCTCAGGTTTGGTATAAGAAGCATTGAGATATCACATCTCATGCTATCGGAAGAATCTCAGATTTGGTATTAGAGGCATTGAGATATCACATCTCATGCTATCATAAGGGTCTCAGGATTGGAATGGGAAGGAGTTGGATATCACATCTCATGCTATAGGAAGGGTGTCAGGTTTGGAACGGGAAGGAGTTGGATATCACATCTCATGTTATAGGAAGAGTCTCAGGTTTGGTATAAGCATTGAGATATCAAATCTCTGCAATCGGAAGTGTCTCAGGATTGGGATGGGAAGGAGTTGGATATCACATCTCATGCTATAGGAAGGGTCTCAGGTTTGGAACGGGAAGGAGTTGGATATCCCATCTCATGTTATAGGACTGGTCTCAGGTTTGGTATTAGAAGCATTGAGATATCACATCTCTGCTATCGGAAGTGTCTCAGGATTGGAATGGGAAGGAGTTGGATATCATATCTCATGTTATAGGACGGGTCTCAGGTTTGTTATTAGAATCATTGAGATATCATAGTGCATGCTGTAGGAAGGGTCTAAGGATTGGAATGGAAGGACTTGGATATCACATCTCATGCTATAGGTAGGCTCTCAGGTTTGGAAAGGGAAGGAGTTGGATATCACATTTAATGTTAGAGGAAGGATCTCAGGTTTGATATTAGAGCCATTGGATATCACATCTCATGCTATAGGAAGGGTCTCAGGATTGGAATGGGAAGGAGTTGGATATCACATCTCATGCTATAGGAAGGGTTTTAGGTTTGGTATAAGCATTGAGATATCACATCTCATGCTATAGGAAGGGTCTCAGGATTGGAATGGGAAGGATCTGTATATGACATCTCATGCCATAGGAAGGGTCTCAGGTTTGGTATTAGAAGCATTGAGATATCAAATCTCATGCTATAGGAAGTGTCTCAGGATTGGAATGGGAAGGACTTGGATATCACATCTCATGCTATAGGAAGGGTCTCAGGTTTGGTATAAGCAGTGAGATATCACATCTCATGCTATAGGAAGTGTCTCAGGATTGGAATGGGAAGGAGTTGGATATCACATCCCATGTTATAGGAAGGATATCAGGTTTGGTATAAGCATTGAGATATCACATGTTTGCTATCGGAAGGGTCTCAGGATTATAATGGGAAGGAGTTGGATATTCCCATCTCATGTTATAGGAAGGGTCTCAGGTTTGGTATTAGAAGCATTGAGACATCACATCTCATGCTGTAGGAAGGGTCTCAGGATTGGAATGGGAAGGACTTGGATATCACATCTCATGCTATAGGGAGGGTCTCGAGTTTGATATTAGAAGCATTGAGATATCACATCTCATGATATCGGAAGGGTCTCAGGATTGGAATGGGAAGGAGTTGGATATCACATCTCATGATAAAGGAAGGGTCTAAGGTTTGGAAGGGGAAGGATTTGGATATCACATCTCATGTTATAGGACAGGTCTCAGGTTTGGTATTAGAAGCATTGAGATATCAAGTCTCATGGTATAGGAAGGGTCTCAGAATTGGAATGGGAAGGAGTTGGATATCACATCTCGTTATAGGAAGGGTCTCAGGATTGGAATGGGAAGGAATTGGATATCATATCTCATGTTATAGGACCGGTCCCAGGTCTGGTATTAGAAGCATTGAGATATCACATCTCATGCTATAGGAGGAGTCTCAGGATTGGAATGGGAAGGAGTTGGATATCACGTTTCATGTTATACGAAGGGTCTCAGGATTGGAATGGGAAGGAGTTGAATATCACATCTCATGCTAAAGGAAGGGTATCAGGTTTGATAGAAGCATTGAGATATCACATCTCATGCTATAGGAAGGAACTCAGGATTGGAATGGGAAGGAGTTGGATATCACATCTAATGCCATAGGAAGGGTCATCAGGTTTGGTATAAGCATTGAGATATCACATCTCTGCTATCAGAAGGGTCTCAGGATAGGAATGGGGAGGACTTAGAATTCACATCTCATACTATAGGGAGGGTCTCAGTTTTGATATTAGAAGCATTGAGCTATCACATCTCATGCTATCGGAAGGGTCTCAGGATTGGAATCGGATGGAGTTGGATATCACATCTCAAGCTATCTCAGGATTGGAATGGGAAGGAGTTTGATATTTCATCTCAAGCTATAGGAAGGGTCTCAGGTTTGGAAAGGGAAGGATTTGGATTTCACATCTCATGTTATAGGATGGTTCTCATGTTTGGTTTTAGAAGCATTGAGATATCACATCTCATGCTATCGGAAGGGTCTCAGGTTTGGAATGGGAAGGAGTTGGATATCACATCTCTGCTATCTGAAGGGTCTCAGGATTGGAATGGGAAGGAGTTGGATATCCCATCTCGTTATAGGAAGGGTCTCAGGTTTGGTATTAGAAGCAATGAGATATCACATCTCATGCTATAGGAAGGGTCTAAGGTTTGGAAGGGGACGGATTTGGGTATCACATCTCATGTTATAGGACCGGCCTCAGGTTTGGTATTTGAAGCATTGAGATATCAAGTCTCATGGTATAGGACGGGTCTCAGAATTGGAATGAGAAGGAGTTGGATATCACATCTCAAGCTATAGGAAGGGTCTCATGATTGGAATGGGAAGGAGTTGGATATCACATCTCATGTTATAGGAAGGGTCTCAGGATTGGAATGGGAAGGACTTGGATATCACATCTCATTCTATACGAAGGCTCTCAGGGTTGGAAGGGGAAGGAGTTGGATATCACATTTCATGTTAGAGGTAGGATCTCAGGTTTGGTTTTAGAGGCATTGAGATATCACATCTCATGCCATCAGAAGGGTCTCAGGATTGGAATGGGAAGGAGTTGGATATCAAATCTCATGCTAAAGGTATGGTCTAAGGTTTGGAAGGGGAGGGATTTGGACATCATATCTCATGTTATTGGAAGGATCTCAGGTTTGGTATTAGAAGCATTGAGATATCACATCTCATGCTATCGGAAGGGTCTTAGGTTTGGTATAAGCATTGAGATATCACATCTCTGCTATCGGAAGGGTCTCAGGATTGGAATGGGAAGGATTTGGACATCACAATTCATGTTATAGGAAGGGTCTCAGGTTTGGTATTAGAAGCATTGAGATATCACATCTCATGCTATAGGAAGGGTCTCAGGATTGGAATGGGAAGGACTTGGATATCACATCTCATGTTATAGGAAGGGTCTCAGGTTTGGTATTAGAAGCATTGAGATATCACATCTCATGCTATAGGAAGGGTCTCAGGATTGGAATGGGAAGGACTTGGATATCACATCTCATGCTATAGGAAGGGTCTCAGGAATGGAATGGAAAGGACTTGGATATCACATCTCATGATAAAGGAAGGGTCTAAGGTTTGGAAGGGGAAGGATTTGGATATCACATCTCATGTTATTGGACCGGTCTCAGGTTTGGTATTAGAAGCATTGAGATATCAACTCTCATGGTATAGGACGGGAGTTTGATATCACATCTCATGCCATGGTATGGGTGTCAGGTTTTGTAGAAGCATTGGGATATCACATCTCATGCTATCGGAAGGGTATCAGGATTGGATTTGGAAGGAGTTGGATATCCCATCTCATGCTATAGGAAGGGTCTCAGGTTGGAATAGAAGGAGTTGGATATCACATCTCATGTTATAGGAAGGGTCTCAGGATTGGAATGGGAAGGACTTGGATATCACATCTTGTTAGGAAAGATTTCGTAATTGTAGGGAATTTTCCTTCCATGTGGCAACCCCTAAACTTTTTGCTATTGTTTTTAACCTTGTTCTTGACTTTGCCAGAGAAGTACAGCCTTCTGCCGCACTTCTCTGGGCTTTCGCTCCTTTTCTTACGGGGAAACTGACATGCCCTTAAGACAGTCAGTACCGGGGAACGCTGTTTCCCGTAGTTTCGTTTATCATGTTGCGGCTTTAGTGCAACATGACACAAGAGGGCACTGTAAGCTAAGTTGCAGCTCTCTTGGGTCTCTAGCCTTCTATGGGCCCTAGATATTCTTTTAGGATGGTATTTGATCGGTGCAAGTCATTCAGGGACTGGAATGGTGGCAGCGATCGTTTTGTTTATTTTGAGCTCCTTTTGGCGTTCTGAGCACGTTTTTCGCACTGAACCCAAAATGGTGGCCTGGCTCCCAAAATGGCCAGTCCACGAGGCTCCTTTGTCCTGTCCACTGACCGTCTTGCTCCCTTCACCTTCCCCAGGTCGGGCGACCCGGGGCCTTCCTTATTTGGGCATGTACTTTCCCGCGAAAAGTGGTTGCTTTCGCGGGCTTCTACATGTCGTTTGTGTGCCTCCAGGGTGTGGGCTGGGATGTCTGGTCCCAATACACATCCTGGGTGCCAGAGAGTCTGGGGTGGTGTGAATGCCTGGGACCACCGTGGTCCGTGATTGGTCCACGTATGGTATGTGTGTTGATGTGCGGATCTCCCATTGGCTCCCCTCCGTTTTGGCGCGAAGGGAACCGTGGATAAGAGGGAGCTGGAAACACCACTACCATGTCGATCTCCTGAGTTCTCACGAACGAAGGAATACAGGAGCCAAGTATCCTGCAACCAAGAGGCTGGACCGAGGAATCGCTGGTGACCCGCTGAAGGAATCCTCCTTTGCACTGCTGTCGTCCTGTGAAACCCTTTCCTCCTTGGATCGAACCAGAAGGCCTGTACTGGTGCTTCGACCTTTGGAATAGCAGGAACAGCTATTCCCGGCGACTTCATCATCTCCTGCCAAGTAAGCCTTCGGAAGTGTCTCTGGGCCATCCAGTTGACTGACCAGCTTACAAGGGAGTCCTGCTCTGTAACTGCCGCCAGGTTGTGTTGTATTTCGAGTCCTTGTCACTCTCCCACGCTTCGTACACTTGGCGTTCCCAAGTCTGAAGGGAGGAGTGTACATTTGGCTTGAATACACACGGCCGCTCCGTTGTCCTGCTGCGGCAACAAACTGTGCTGGTTTCGTCGATTGGGACGTCTTTTTGCTCTACACGACTTCGAGGCGTTCCCTGCTCTTCTGAACCTGCCAGCTGCTGAAACTAACGTGGAGAAGCCTGGGTCTGCTTGCTTCGGGGACCGGTGAGTAGTTTAGCTAGGATCTGGTCGCCCTCCTGCAGTATCCCATTGCTTTCCCTGCTGTGTAAAAACAGCACCCTTTTGGCCGTACTCGCGCTCTGCTTCTGCCCGCTGTGGAGGCTGCGCTTGAGTTGCGGAACCTGTTCTCCTTCTGCTGTGCACTAACCCGAACTGCCTGACTTCCTCCGAAGAGCTTCCCCTTTTGCCCGTTGGCACCGGCGTGGCAGGTACTTTGAGCACAAGGCTCCACTCTTCGCAGGGCTCGGACTTCCATCTAGTTAGGTGCCTCTGAAGGCGAACTGAGTCTAAAGCGTTATCGCACTGCCTGTTTTCTTTTCCTTTCAGGTGGACTACATATTTCGTGCTTTAAACGCTTGCGACTGTGTATTTGTATATATATTGTGTTGATATGGTATGTGTTGGTTTAATATTGTGATATTGTGATTTTCTCGCTACGGTCATTATTTTAACCCTTTAAGTGCCATGGGTATTTCTCCCCAGTGCCAGAGCCTTTTTTGGTGATTTTGGTATGTGGCCATTCAATGGCTTGTAACTTTTTTGTTACATGAGATATCTCGGCCAAATTTGGCTCCTTTTCTTCCCACATGTAGGCGGTCGTAACGCCACCCAGGAATCCCAGGTTGCTGTAGGGGGGTGAGAGAAAATAAGGAAAATGTGCGAAAATTTTGGGTTTTTTCAAAAAATGCCAATAAAATGATGCACAAAGAAGCCAGTGGTTTTTTCCTTGTAAGAGCTAGGAACAAATGGTTTGCTGTGCTGAGTTCCCCAATGTGTTGGCTTTCAGGAACAGGTTGAGTGGAAATGGAAAAAAATTATTTTGATGGGGATATCAACCGTTTTGTGAGAGGTAGGCGATTTTTGCCATTTTTGCCAATTGGACATGCATGGACGGAATGGAAGAAAAGGGCAGGAAAGCCAAATTGGAGGACAGAAAGGCATATATTTCTGAAAAGTAGACAAAATTCCAAGTTTAGGAAGGGGTGATTTGTATAGGTCAGGCAACAACTAGGTAGGGGAAACTGCCATCGAATGGGGGAAAAGCGGGAAAATGACTGAAAAAAAAGGTATGTGTTGGACATGGTTGGCTTGGTACGGCAATGGCTTCTATGAATTTTGAGAAAAGCAATGCTCCGCTACATTCCCCCGACTCTTGCAGTTAGGAGAGCATACCATTTTTGTAGTGTTTGTACAAAACAAGCAATACCACAAGCCAAACACTGAGCCATGGTACACAGGAGTTTTACGCTCACGGTCTGACCAGACGCACTTAGCATGTGTAAATTGGGAAAACCAATGTGGTGAGGAACGGCAGCCATACATTTTTTGAAAGAGCACAGGCAGACCTTTTCAAGGGTAGGTGACTTGTGCAGGTTACAAAAGTGTATGGTGGCTAAAGCAGCGACTAAATGTAGGTCACATTTGGGAAAAGAAAGGGTTGTGAGACAAAGGGCTCCAGCAAATGGGTCAAAACGTTATGAAAACCACACAAACACAACACATGGCCTACCGTCCCGCGTTCCCACAGGTGTCCCGATGAAAACGGTACCTCACATGTGTGGGTGCACCTACCTGGCCGCCAAGGGGAAAGCCCAAAACATAAGTAACCCCAAGTCTGTTTTCACACCGGAAATGTCACACTCTCCCATCATACAGATATGGGCCTCGGGTGTCCAAGCCACCGAGGAAAACAGGGAACCCCATGCATTTCCGAAAAGAGGACACCCGTGGGAATCCGCAGAGGTATGATATGCCCAAATTGCCCCAGAATTTATTACCCAGACACCCCTGCAAAGTCGGAAATGTGGGGAAAAAAACGCTTTTTCCGTACATTTCGCTCGACGCACCCATCGAAACACGCCCCCAACAACACATGGCCTACCGTCCCGCGTTCCCACAGGTGTCCCGATGAAAACGGTACCTCACATGTGTGGGTGCACCTACCTGGCCGCCAAGGGGAAAGCCTAAAACACAAGTAACCCCAAGTCTGTTTTCACACCGGAAATGTCACACTCTCACATCATACAGATATGGGCCTCGGGTGTCCAAGCCACCAAGGAAAACAGGGAACCCCATGCATTTCCGGAAAGAGGACACCCGTGGGAATCCGCAGAGGTATGATATGCCCAAATCGCCCCAGAATTTATTACCCAGACACCCCCGCAAAGTCCGAAATGTGGGAAAAAATACGCATTTTCCTCACATTTCGCTCGACTCACCCATCGAAACACGCCCCCAACAACACATGGCCTACCGTCCCGCGTTCCCACAGGTGTCCCGATGAAAACGGTACCTCACATGTGTGGGTGCACCTACCTGGCCGCCAAGGGGAAAGCCTAAAACACAAGTAACCCCAAGTCTGTTTTCAGAGGGAAAACTCAGACATTCTGCCGACCGGCACAAGGTACAGATATGGGCCTCGGGTGTCCAAGCCACCGAGGAAAACAGGGAACCCCATGCATTTCCGAAAAGAGGACACCCGTGGGAATCCGCAGAGGTATGATATGCCCAAATTGCCCCAGAATTTATTACCCAGACACCCCTGCAAAGTCCGAAATGTGGGGAAAAAAAACGCTTTTTCCGCACAATTCGCTCGACGCACCCATCGAAACACGCCCCCCACAACACATGGCCTACCGTCACGCGTTCCCACAGGTGTCCCGATGAAAACGGTACCTCACATGTGTGGGTGCACCTACCTGGCCGCCAAGGGGAAAGCCTAAAACACAAGTAACCCCAAGTCTGTTTTCACACCGGAAATGTCACACTCTCACATCATACAGATATGGGCCTCGGGTGTCCAAGCCACCAAGGAAAACAGGGAACCCCATGCATTTCCGGAAAGAGGACACCCGTGGGAATCCGCAGAGGTATGATATGCCCAAATCGCCCCAGAATTTATTACCCAGACACCCCCGCAAAGTCCGAAATGTGGGAAAAAATACGCTTTTTCCGTACATTTCGCTCGACGCACCCATCGAAACACGCCCCCAACAACACATGGCCTACCGTCCCGCGTTCCCACAGGTGTCCCGATGAAAACGGTACCTCACATGTGTGGGTGCACCTACCTGGCCGCCAAGGGGAAAGCCTAAAACACAAGTAACCCCAAGTCTGTTTTCACACCGGAAATGTCACACTCTCACATCATACAGATATGGGCCTCGGGTGTCCAAGCCACCAAGGAAAACAGGGAACCCCATGCATTTCCGGAAAGAGGACACCCGTGGGAATCCGCAGAGGTATGATATGCCCAAATCGCCCCAGAATTTATTACCCAGACACCCCCGCAAAGTCCGAAATGTGGGAAAAAATACGCATTTTCCTCACATTTCGCTCGACTCACCCATCGAAACACGCCCCCAACAACACATGGCCTACCGTCCCGCGTTCCCACAGGTGTCCCGATGAAAACGGTACCTCACATGTGTGGGTGCACCTACCTGGCCGCCAAGGGGAAAGCCTAAAACACAAGTAACCCCAAGTCTGTTTTCAGAGGGAAAACTCAGACATTCTGCCGACCGGCACAAGGTACAGATATGGGCCTCGGGTGTCCAAGCCACCGAGGAAAACAGGGAACCCCATGCATTTCCGAAAAGAGGACACCCGTGGGAATCCGCAGAGGTATGATATGCCCAAATTGCCCCAGAATTTATTACCCAGACACCCCTGC
Source organism: Ambystoma mexicanum (assembly GCF_040938575.1). NCBI lineage: Eukaryota > Metazoa > Chordata > Amphibia > Caudata > Ambystomatidae > Ambystoma > Ambystoma mexicanum. The sequence goes on from NW_027182443.1 coordinate 1,162,852, forward strand.
AAAGTCCGAAATGTGGGGAAAAAAAACGCTTTTTCCGCACAATTCGCTCGACGCACCCATCGAAACACGCCCCCCACAACACATGGCCTACCGTCACGCGTTCCCACAGGTGTCCCGATGAAAACGGTACCTCACATGTGTGGGTGCACCTACCTGGCCGCCAAGGGGAAAGCCTAAAACACAAGTAACCCCAAGTCTGTTTTCACACCGGAAATGTCACACTCTCACATCATACAGATATGGGCCTCGGGTGTCCAAGCCACCAAGGAAAACAGGGAACCCCATGCATTTCCGGAAAGAGGACACCCGTGGGAATCCGCAGAGGTATGATATGCCCAAATCGCCCCAGAATTTATTACCCAGACACCCCCGCAAAGTCCGAAATGTGGGAAAAAATACGCATTTTCCTCACATTTCGCTCGACTCACCCATCGAAACACGCCCCCAACAACACATGGCCTACCGTCCCGCGTTCCCACAGGTGTCCCGATGAAAACGGTACCTCACATGTGTGGGTGCACCTACCTGGCCGCCAAGGGGAAAGCCTAAAACACAAGTAACCCCAAGTCTGTTTTCAGAGGGAAAACTCAGACATTCTGCCGACCGGCACAAGGTACAGATATGGGCCTCGGGTGTCCAAGCCACCGAGGAAAACAGGGAACCCCATGCATTTCCGAAAAGAGGACACCCGTGGGAATCCGCAGAGGTATGATATGCCCAAATTGCCCCAGAATTTATTACCCAGACACCCCTGCAAAGTCCGAAATGTGGGGAAAAAAACGCTTTTTCCGCACATTTCGCTCGACGCACCCATCGAAACACGCCCCCCACAACACATGGCCTACCGTCACGCGTTCCCACAGGTGTCCCGATGAAAACGGTACCTCACATGTGTGGGTGCACCTACCTGGCCGCCAAGGGGAAAGCCTAAAACACAAGTAACCCCAAGTCTGTTTTCACACCGGAAATGTCACACTCTCACATCATACAGATATGGGCCTCGGGTGTCCAAGCCACCAAGGAAAACAGGGAACCCCATGCATTTCCGGAAAGAGGACACCCGTGGGAATCCGCAGAGGTATGATATGCCCAAATCGCCCCAGAATTTATTACCCAGACACCCCCGCAAAGTCCGAAATGTGGGAAAAAATACGCTTTTTCCTCACATTTCGCTCGACTCACCCATCGAAACACGCCCCCAACAACACATGGCCTACCGTCCCGCGTTCCCACAGGTGTCCCGATGAAAACGGTACCTCACATGTGTGGGTGCACCTACCTGGCCGCCAAGGGGAAAGCCTAAAACACAAGTAACCCCAAGTCTGTTTTCAGAGGGAAAACTCAGACATTCTGCCGACCGGCACAAGGTACAGATATGGGCCTCGGGTGTCCAAGCCACCGAGGAAAACAGGGAACCCCATGCATTTCCGAAAAGAGGACACCCGTGGGAATCCGCAGAGGTATGATATGCCCAAATTGCCCCAGAATTTATTACCCAGACACCCCTGCAAAGTCCGAAATGTGGGGAAAAAAACGCTTTTTCCGCACATTTCGCTCGACGCACCCATCGAAACACGCCCCCAACAACACATGGCCTACCGTCACGCGTTCCCACAGGTGTCCCGATGAAAACGGTACCTCACATGTGTGGGTGCACCTACCTGGCCGCCAAGGGGAAAGCCTAAAACACAAGTAATCCCAAGTCTGTTTTCACACCGGAAATGTCACACTCTCACATCATACAGATATGGGCCTCGGGTGTCCAAGCCACCAAGGAAAACAGGGAACCCCATGCATTTCCGGAAAGAGGACACCCGTGGGAATCCGCAGAGGTATGATATGCCCAAATCGCCCCAGAATTTATTACCCAGACACCCCCGCAAAGTCCGAAATGTGGGAAAAAATACGCATTTTCCTCACATTTCGCTCGACTCACCCATCGAAACACGCCTCCAACAACACATGGCCTACCGTCCCGCGTTCCCACAGGTGTCCCGATGAAAACGGTACCTCACATGTCTGGGTGCACCTACCTGGCCGCCAAGGGGAAAGCCTAAAACACAAGTAACCCCAAGTCTGTTTTCAGAGGGAAAACTCAGACATTCTGCCGACCGGCACAATGTACAGATATGGGCCTCGGGTGTCCAAGCCACCGAGGAAAACAGGGAACCCCATGCATTTCCGAAAAGAGGACACCCGTGGGAATCCGCAGAGGTATGATATGCCCAAATTGCCCCAGAATTTATTACCCAGACACCCCTGCAAAGTCCGAAATGTGGGGAAAAAAATGCTTTTTCCGCACATTTCGCTCGACGCACCCATCGAAACATGCCCCCAACAACACATGGCCTACCGTCACGCGTTCCCACAGGTGTCCCGATGAAAACGGTACCTCACATGTGTGGGTGCACCTACCTGGCCGCCAAGGGGAAAGCCTAAAACACAAGTAACCCCAAGTCTGTTTTCACACCGGAAATGTCACACTCTCACATCATACAGATATGGGCCTCGGGTGTCCAAGCCACCAAGGAAAACAGGGAACCCCATGCATTTCCGGAAAGAGGACACCCGTGGGAATCCGCAGAGGTATGATATGCCCAAATCGCCCCAGAATTTATTACCCAGACACCCCCGCAAAGTCCGAAATGTGGGAAAAAATACGCATTTTCCTCACATTTCGCTCGACTCACCCATCGAAACACGCCCCCCACAACACATGGCCTACCGTCCCGCGTTCCCACAGGTGTCCCGATGAAAACGGTACCTCACATGTGTGGGTGCACCTACCTGGCCGCCAAGGGGAAAGCCTAAAACACAAGTAACCCCAAGTCTGTTTTCAGAGGGAAAACTCAGACATTCTGCCGACCGGCACAATGTACAGATATGGGCCTCGGGTGTCCAAGCCACCGAGGAAAACAGGGAAACCCATGCATTTCCGAAAAGAGGACACCCGTGGGAATCCGCAGAGGTATGATATGCCCAAATCGCCCCAGAATTTATTACCCAGACACCCCCGCAAAGTCCGAAATGTGGGAAAAAATACGCATTTTCCTCACATTTCGCTCGACTCACCCATCGAAACACGCCCCCAACAACACATGGCCTACCGTCCCGCGTTCCCACAGGTGTCCCGATGAAAACGGTACCTCACATGTGTGGGTGCACCTACCTGGCCGCCAAGGGGAAAGCCTAAAACACAAGTAACCCCAAGTCTGTTTTCAGAGGGAAAACTCAGACATTCTGCCGACCGGCACAATGTACAGATATGGGCCTCGGGTGTCCAAGCCACCGAGGAAAACAGGGAACCCCATGCATTTCCGAAAAGAGGACACCCGTGGGAATCCGCAGAGGTATGATATGCCCAAATTGCCCCAGAATTTATTACCCAGACACCCCTGCAAAGTCTGAAATGTGGGGAAAAAAAAACGCTTTTTCCGCACATTTCGCTCGACGCACCCATCGAAACACGCCCCCAACAACACATGGCCTACCGTCACGCGTTCCCACAGGTGTCCCGATGAAAACGGTACCTCACATGTGTGGGTGCACCTACCTGGCCGCCAAGGGGAAAGCCTAAAACACAAGTAACCCCAAGTCTGTTTTCACACCGGAAATGTCACACTCTCACATCATACAGATATGGGCCTCGGGTGTCCAAGCCACCAAGGAAAACAGGGAACCCCATGCATTTCCGGAAAGAGGACACCCGTGGGAATCCGCAGAGGTATAATATGCCCAAATCGCCCCAGAATTTATTACCCAGACACCCCCGCAAAGTCCGAAATGTGGGAAAAAATACGCATTTTCCTCACATTTCGCTCGACTCACCCATCAAAACACGCCCCCAACAACACATGGCCTACCGTCCCGCGTTCCCACAGGTGTCCCGATGAAAACGGTACCTCACATGTGTGGGTGCACCTACCTGGCCGCCAAGGGGAAAGCCTAAAACACAAGTAACCCCAAGTCTGTTTTCAGAGGGAAAACTCAGACATTCTGCCGACCGGCGCAACTTACAGATATGGGCCTCGGGTGTCCAAGCCACCGAGGAAAACAGGGAACCCCATGCATTTTCGAAAAGAGGACACCCGTGGGAATCCGCAGAGGTGTGATTTGCGCCCATCGCCCCAGATTTTTTTACCCAGACAGCCCTGCAAAGTCGGAAATGTGGGGAAAAAAACGCTTTTCCCGCACATTTCGCTCGCCGCACCCATCGAAACACGCCCCCCACAACACATGGCCTACCGTCCCGCGTTCCCACAGGTGTCCCGATGAAAACGGTACCTCACATGTGTGGGTGCACCTACCTGGCCGCCAAGGGGAAAGCCTAAAACACAAGTAACCCCAAGTCTGTTGTCCATTCTGCCGACCGGCGCAACTTACAGATATGGGCCTCGGGTGTCCAAGCCACCGAGGAAAACAGGGAACCCCATGCATTTTCGAAAAGAGGACACCCGTGGGAATCCGCAGAGGTGTGATTTGCGCCCATCGCCCCAGATTTTTTTACCCAGACAGCCCTGCAAAGTCGGAAATGTGGGGGAAAAAACGCTTTTTCCGCACATTTCGCTCGCCGCACCCATCGAAACGCGCCCCCCACAACACATGGCCTACCGTCCCGCGTTCCCACAGGTGTCCCGATGAAAACGGTACCTCACATGTGTGGGTGCACCTACCTGGCCGCCAAGGGGAAAGCCTAAAACACAAGTAACCCCAAGTCTGTTGTCAGAGGGAAATCTCCGACATTCTGCCGACCGGCGCAACTTACAGATATGGGCCTCGGGTGTCCAAGCCACCGAGGAAAACAGGGAACCCCATGCATTTTCGAAAAGAGGACACCCGTGGGAATCCGCAGAGGTGTGATTTGCGCCCATCGCCCCAGATTTTTTTACCCAGACAGCCCTGCAAAGTCGGAAATGTGGGGAAAAAAACGCTTTTCCCGCACATTTCGCTCGCCGCACCCATCGAAACACGCCCCCCACAACACATGGCCTACCGTCCCGCGTTCCCACAGGTGTCCCGATGAAAACGGTACCTCACATGTGTGGGTGCACCTACCTGGCCGCCAAGGGGAAAGCCTAAAACACAAGTAACCCCAAGTCTGTTGTCCATTCTGCCGACCGGCGTAACTTACAAATATGGGCCTCGGGTGTCCAAGCCACCGAGGAAAACAGGGAACCCCATGCATTTTCGAAAAGAGGACACCCGTGGGAATCCGCAGAGGTGTGATTTGCGCCCATCGCCCCAGATTTTTTTACCCAGACAGCCCTGCAAAGTCGGAAATGTGGGGGAAAAAACGCTTTTTCCGCACATTTCGCTCGCCGCACCCATCGAAACGCGCCCCCCACAACACATGGCCTACCGTCCCGCGTTCCCACAGGTGTCCCGATGAAAACGGTACCTCACATGTGTGGGTGCACCTACCTGGCCGCCAAGGGGAAAGCCTAAAACACAAGTAACCCCAAGTCTGTTGTCAGAGGGAAATCTCCGACATTCTGCCGACTGGCGCAACTTACAGATATGGGCCTCGGGTGTCCAAGCCACCGAGGAAAACAGGGAACCCCATGCATTTTTGAAAAGAGGACACCCGTGGGAATCCGCAGAGGTGTGATTTGCGCCCATCGCCCCAGATTTTTTTACCCAGACAGCCCTGCAAAGTCGGAAATGTGGGGAAAAAAACGCTTTTTCCGCACATTTCGCTCGCCGCACCCATCGAAACACGCCCCCCACAACACATGGCCTACCGTCCCGCGTTCCCACAGGTGTCCCGATGAAAACGGTACCTCACATGTGTGGGTGCACCTACCTGGCCGCCAAGGGGAAAGCCTAAAACACAAGTAACCCCAAGTCTGTTGTCAGAGGGAAATCTCAGACATTCTGCCGACCGGCGCAACTTACAGATATGGGCCTCGGGTGTCCAAGCCACCGAGGAAAACAGGGAACCCCATGCATTTTCGAAAAGAGGACACCCGTGGGAATCCGCAGAGGTGTGATTTGCGCCCATCGCCCCAGATTTTTTTACCCAGACAGCCCTGCAAAGTCGGAAATGTGGGGAAAAAAACGCTTTTTCCGCACATTTCACTCGCCGCACCCATCGAAACACGCCCCCCACAACACATGGCCTACCGTCCCGCGTTCCCACAGGTGTCCCGATGAAAACGGTACCTCACATGTGTGGGTGCACCTACCTGGCCGCCAAGGGGAAAGCCTAAAACACAAGTAACCCCAAGTCTGTTGTCCATTCTGCCGACCGGCGCAACTTACAGATATGGGCCTCGGGTGTCCAAGCCACCGAGGAAAACAGGGAACCCCATGCATTTTCGAAAAGAGGACACCCGTGGGAATCCGCAGAGGTGTGATTTGCGCCCATCGCCCCAGATTTTTTTACCCAGACAGCCCTGCAAAGTCGGAAATGTGGGGAAAAAAACGCTTTTTCCGCACATTTCGCTCGCCGCACCCATCGAAACGCGCCCCCCACAACACATGGCCTACCGTCCCGCGTTCCCACAGGTGTCCCGATGAAAACGGTACCTCACATGTGTGGGTGCACCTACCTGGCCGCCAAGGGGAAAGCCTAAAACACAAGTAACCCCAAGTCTGTTGTCAGAGGGAAAACTCCGACATTCTGCCGACCGGCGCAACTTACAGATATGGGCCTCGGGTGTCCAAGCCACCGAGGAAAACAGGGAACCCCATGCATTTTCGAAAAGAGGACACCCGTGGGAATCCGCAGAGGTGTGATTTGCGCCCATCGCCCCAGATTTTTTTACCCAGACAGCCCTGCAAAGTCGGAAATGTGGGGAAAAAAATGCTTTTTCCGCACATTTCGCTCGCCGCACCCATCGAAACGCGCCCCCCACATCACATGGCCTACCGTCCCGCGTTCCCACAGGTGTCCCGATGAAAACGGTACCTCACATGTGTGGGTGCACCTACCTGGCCGCCAAGGGGAAAGCCTAAAACACAAGTAACCCCAAGTCTGTTGTCAGAGGGAAATCTCCGACATTCTGCCGACCGGCGCAACTTACAGATATGGGCCTCGGGTGTCCAAGCCACCGAGGAAAACAGGGAACCCCATGCATTTTCGAAAAGAGGACACCCGTGGGAATCCGCAGGTGTGATTTGCGCCCATCGCCCCAGATTTTTTTACCCAGACAGCCCTGCAAAGTCGGAAATGTGGGGAAAAAAACGCTTTTTCCGCACATTTCGCTCGCCGCACCCATCGAAACACGCCCCCCACAACACATGGCCTACCGTCCCGCGTTCCCACAGGTGTCCCGATGAAAACGGTACCTCACATGTGTGGGTGCACCTACCTGGCCGCCAAGGGGAAAGCCTAAAACACAAGTAACCCCAAGTCTGTTGTCCATTCTGCCGACCGGCGCAACTTACAGATATGGGCCTCGGGTGTCCAAGCCACCGAGGAAAACAGGGAACCCCATGCATTTTCGAAAAGAGGACACCCGTGGGAATCCGCAGAGGTGTGATTTGCGCCCATCGCCCCAGATTTTTTTACCCAGACAGCCCTGCAAAGTCGGAAATGTGGGGAAAAAAACGCTTTTTCCGCACATTTCGCTCGCCGCACCCATCGAAACGCGCCCCCCACAACACATGGCCTACCGTCCCGCGTTCCCACAGGTGTCCCGATGAAAACGGTACCTCACATGTGTGGGTGCACCTACCTGGCCGCCAAGGGGAAAGCCTAAAACACAAGTAACCCCAAGTCTGTTGTCAGAGGGAAATCTCCGACATTCTGCCGACCGGCGCAACTTACAGATATGGGCCTCGGGTGTCCAAGCCACCGAGGAAAACAGGGAACCCCATGCATTTTTGAAAAGAGGACACCCGTGGGAATCCGCAGAGGTGTGATTTGCGCCCATCGCCCCAGATTTTTTTACCCAGACAGCCCTGCAAAGTCGGAAATGTGGGGAAAAAAACGCTTTTTCCGCACATTTCGCTCGCCGCACCCATCGAAACACGCCCCCCACAACACATGGCCTACCGTCCCGCGTTCCCACAGGTGTCCCGATGAAAACGGTACCTCACATGTGTGGGTGCACCTACCTGGCCGCCAAGGGGAAAGCCTAAAACACAAGTAACCCCAAGTCTGTTGTCCATTCTGCCGACCGGCGCAACTTACAGATATGGGCCTCGGGTGTCCAAGCCACCGAGGAAAACAGGGAACCCCATGCATTTTCGAAAAGAGGACACCCGTGGGAATCCGCAGAGGTGTGATTTGCGCCCATCGCCCCAGATTTTTTTACCCAGACAGCCCTGCAAAGTCGGAAATGTGGGGAAAAAAACGCTTTTTCCGCACATTTCGCTCGCCGCACCCATCGAAACACGCCCCCCACAACACATGGCCTACCGTCCCGCGTTCCCACAGGTGTCCCGATGAAAACGGTACCTCACATGTGTGGGTGCACCTACCTGGCCGCCAAGGGGAAAGCCTAAAACACAAGTAACCCCAAGTCTGTTGTCAGAGGGAAATCTCCGACATTCTGCCGACCGGCGCAACTTACAGATATGGGCCTCGGGTGTCCAAGCCACCGAGGAAAACAGGGAACCCCATGCATTTTCGAAAAGAGGACACCCGTGGGAATCCGCAGAGGTGTGATTTGCGCCCATCGCCCCAGATTTTTTTACCCAGACAGCCCTGCAAAGTCGGAAATGTGGGGAAAAAAACGCTTTTTCCGCACATTTCGCTCGCCGCACCCATCGAAACGCGCCCCCCACAACACATGGCCTACCGTCCCGCGTTCCCACAGGTGTCCCGATGAAAACGGTACCTCACATGTGTGGGTGCACCTACCTGGCCGCCAAGGGGAAAGCCTAAAACACAAGTAACCCCAAGTCTGTTGTCCATTCTGCCGACCGGCGCAACTTACAGATATGGGCCTCGGGTGTCCAAGCCACCGAGGAAAACAGGGAACCCCATGCATTTTCGAAAAGAGGACACCCGTGGGAATCCGCAGAGGTGTGATTTGCGCCCATCGCCCCAGATTTTTTTACCCAGACAGCCCTGCAAAGTCGGAAATGTGGGGAAAAAAACGCTTTTTCCGCACATTTCGCTCGCCGCACCCATCGAAACACGCCCCCCACAACACATGGCCTACCGTCCCGCGTTCCCACAGGTGTCCCGATGAAAACGGTACCTCACATGTGTGGGTGCACCTACCTGGCCGCCAAGGGGAAAGCCTAAAACACAAGTAACCCCAAGTCTGTTGTCAGAGGGAAATCTCCGACATTCTGCCGACCGGCGCAACTTACAGATATGGGCCTCGGGTGTCCAAGCCACCGAGGAAAACAGGGAACCCCATGCATTTTCGAAAAGAGGACACCCGTGGGAATCCGCAGAGGTGTGATTTGCGCCCATCGCCCCAGAATTTCTTACCCAGACAGCCCTGCAAAGTCGGAAATGTGGGGAAAAAAACGCTTTTTCCGCACATTTCGCTCGCCGCACCCATCGAAACACGCCCCCCACAACACATGGCCTACCGTCCCGCGTTCCCACAGGTGTCCCGATGAAAACGGTACCTCACATGTGTGGGTGCACCTACCTGGCCGCCAAGGGGAAAGCCTAAAACACAAGTAACCCCAAGTCTGTTGTCCATTCTGCCGACCGGCGCAACTTACAGATATGGGCCTCGGGTGTCCAAGCCACCGAGGAAAACAGGGAACCCCATGCATTTTCGAAAAGAGGACACCCGTGGGAATCCGCAGAGGTGTGATTTGCGCCCATCGCCCCAGATTTTTTTACCCAGACAGCCCTGCAAAGTCGGAAATGTGGGGAAAAAAACGCTTTTTCCGCACATTTCGCTCGCCGCACCCATCGAAACGCGCCCCCCACAACACATGGCCTACCGTCCCGTGTTCCCACAGGTGTCCCGATGAAAACGGTACCTCACATGTGTGGGTGCACCTACCTGGCCGCCAAGGGGAAAGCCTAAAACACAAGTAACCCCAAGTCTGTTGTCAGAGGGAACTCTCCGACATTCTGCCGACCGGCGCAACTTACAGATATGGGCCTCGGGTGTCCAAGCCACCGAGGAAAACAGGGAACCCCATGCATTTTCGAAAAGAGGACACCCGTGGGAATCCGCAGAGGTGTGATTTGCGCCCATCGCCCCAGATTTTTTTACCCAGACAGCCCTGCAAAGTCGGAAATGTGGGGAAAAAAACGCTTTTTCCGCACATTTCGCTCGCCGCACCCATCGAAACACGCCCCCCACAACACATGGCCTACCGTCCCGCGTTCCCACAGGTGTCCCGATGAAAACGGTACCTCACATGTGTGGGTGCACCTACCTGGCCGCCAAGGGGAAAGCCTAAAACACAAGTAACCCCAAGTCTGTTGTCAGAGGGAAATCTCCGACATTCTGCCGACCGGCGCAACTTACAGATATGGGCCTCGGGTGTCCAAGCCACCGAGGAAAACAGGGAACCCCATGCATTTTCGAAAAGAGGACACCCGTGGGAATCCGCAGAGGTGTGATTTGCGCCCATCGCCCCAGATTTTTTTACCCAGACAGCCCTGCAAAGTCGGAAATGTGGGGAAAAAAACGCTTTTTCCGCACATTTCGCTCGCCGCACCCATCGAAACACGCCCCCCACAACACATGGCCTACCGTCCCGCGTTCCCACAGGTGTCCCGATGAAAACGGTACCTCACATGTGTGGGTGCACCTACCTGGCCGCCAAGGGGAAAGCCTAAAACACAAGTAACCCCAAGTCTGTTGTCCATTCTGCCGACCGGCGCAACTTACAGATATGGGCCTCGGGTGTCCAAGCCACCGAGGAAAACAGGGAACCCCATGCATTTTCGAAAAGAGGACACCCGTGGGAATCCGCAGAGGTGTGATTTGCGCCCATCGCCCCAGATTTTTTTACCCAGACAGCCCTGCAAAGTCGGAAATGTGGGGAAAAAAACGCTTTTTCCGCACATTTCGCTCGCCGCACCCATCGAAACGCGCCCCCCACAACACATGGCCTACCGTCCCGCGTTCCCACAGGTGTCCCGATGAAAACGGTACCTCACATGTGTGGGTGCACCTACCTGGCCGCCAAGGGGAAAGCCTAAAACACAAGTAACCCCAAGTCTGTTGTCAGAGGGAAATCTCCGACATTCTGCCGACCGGCGCAACTTACAGATATGGGCCTCGGGTGTCCAAGCCACCGAGGAAAACAGGGAACCCCATGCATTTTCGAAAAGAGGACACCCGTGGGAATCCGCAGAGGTGTGATTTGCGCCCATCGCCCCAGATTTTTTTACCCAGACAGCCCTGCAAAGTCGGAAATGTGGGGAAAAAAACGCTTTTTCCGCACATTTCGCTCGCCGCACCCATCGAAACACGCCCCCCACAACACATGGCCTACCGTCCCGCGTTCCCACAGGTGTCCCGATGAAAACGGTACCTCACATGTGTGGGTGCACCTACCTGGCCGCCAAGGGGAAAGCCTAAAACACAAGTAACCCCAAGTCTGTTGTCCATTCTGCCGACCGGCGCAACTTACAGATATGGGCCTCGGGTGTCCAAGCCACCGAGGAAAACAGGGAACCCCATGCATTTTCGAAAAGAGGACACCCGTGGGAATCCGCAGAGGTGTGATTTGCGCCCATCGCCCCAGATTTTTTTACCTAGACAGCCCTGCAAAGTCGGAAATGTGGGGAAAAAAACGCTTTTTCCGCACATTTCGCTCGCCGCACCCATCGAAACGCGCCCCCCACAACACATGGCCTACCGTCCCGCGTTCCCACAGGTGTCCCGATGAAAACGGTACCTCACATGTGTGGGTGCACCTACCTGGCCGCCAAGGGGAAAGCCTAAAACACAAGTAACCCCAAGTCTGTTGTCAGAGGGAAATCTCCGACATTCTGCCGACCGGCGCAACTTACAGATATGGGCCTCGGGTGTCCAAGCCACCGAGGAAAACAGGGAACCCCATGCATTTTCGAAAAGAGGACACCCGTGGGAATCCGCAGAGGTGTGATTTGCGCCCATCGCCCCAGATTATTTTACCCAGACAGCCCTGCAAAGTCGGAAATGTGGGGAAAAAAACGCTTTTTCCGCACATTTCGCTCGCCGCACCCATCGAAACACGCCCCCCACAACACATGGCCTACCGTCCCGCGTTCCCACAGGTGTCCCGATGAAAACGGTACCTCACATGTGTGGGTGCACCTACCTGGCCGCCAAGGGGAAAGCCTAAAACACAAGTAACCCCAAGTCTGTTGTCAGAGGGAAATCTCAGACATTCTGCCGACCGGCGCAACTTACAGATATGGGCCTCGGGTGTCCAAGCCAGCGAGGAAAACAGGGAACCCCATGCATTTTCGAAAAGAGGACACCCGTGGGAATCCGCAGAGGTGTGATTTGCGCCCATCGCCCCAGATTTTTTTACCCAGACAGCCCTGCAAAGTCGGAAATGTGGGGAAAAAAACGCTTTTTCCGCACATTTCGCTCGCCGCACCCATCGAAACGCGCCCCCCACAACACATGGCCTACCGTCCCGCGTTCCCACAGGTGTCCCGATGAAAATGGTACCTCACATGTGTGGGTGCACCTACCTGGCCGCCAAGGGGAAAGCCTAAAACACAAGTAACCCCAAGTCTGTTGTCAGAGGGAAATCTCAGACATTCTGCCGACCGGCGCAACTTACAGATATGGGCCTCGGGTGTCCAAGCCACCGAGGAAAACAGGGAACCCCATGCATTTTCGAAAAGAGGACACCCGTGGGAATCCGCAGAGGTGTGATTTGCGCCCATCGCCCCAGATTTTTTTACCCAGACAGCCCTGCAAAGTCGGAAATGTGGGGAAAAAAACGCTTTTCCCGCACATTTCGCTCGCCGCACCCATCGAAACACGCCCCCCACAACACATGGCCTACCGTCCCGCGTTCCCACAGGTGTCCCGATGAAAACGGTACCTCACATGTGTGGGTGCACCTAACTGGCCGCCAAGGGGAAAGCCTAAAACACAAGTAACCCCAAGTCTGTTGTCCATTCTGCCGACCGGCGCAACTTACAGATATGGGCCTCGGGTGTCCAAGCCACCGAGGAAAACAGGGAACCCCATGCATTTTCGAAAAGAGGACACCCGTGGGAATCCGCAGAGGTGTGATTTGCGCCCATCGCCCCAGATTTTTTTACCCAGACAGCCCTGCAAAGTCGGAAATGTGGGGGAAAAAACGCTTTTTCCGCACATTTCGCTCGCCGCACCCATCGAAACGCGCCCCCCACAACACATGGCCTACCGTCCCGCGTTCCCACAGGTGTCCCGATGAAAACGGTACCTCACATGTGTGGGTGCACCTACCTGGCCGCCAAGGGGAAAGCCTAAAACACAAGTAACCCCAAGTCTGTTGTCAGAGGGAAATCTCCGACATTCTGCCGACCGGCGCAACTTACAGATATGGGCCTCGGGTGTCCAAGCCACCGAGGAAAACAGGGAACCCCATGCATTTTCGAAAAGAGGACACCCGTGGGAATCCGCAGAGGTGTGATTTGCGCCCATCGCCCCAGATTTTTTTACCCAGACAGCCCTGCAAAGTCGGAAATGTGGGGAAAAAAACGCTTTTTCCGCACATTTCGCTCGCCGCACCCATCGAAACACGCCCCCCACAACACATGGCCTACCGTCCCGCGTTCCCACAGGTGTCCCGATGAAAACGGTACCTCACATGTGTGGGTGCACCTACCTGGCCGCCAAGGGGAAAGCCTAAAACACAAGTAACCCCAAGTCTGTTGTCAGAGGGAAATCTCCGACATTCTGCCGACCGGCGCAACTTACAGATATGGGCCTCGGGTGTCCAAGCCACCGAGGAAAACAGGGAACCCCATGCATTTTCGAAAAGAGGACCCCCGTGGGAATCCGCAGAGGTGTGATTTGCACCCATCGCCCCAGATTTTTTTACCCAGACAGCCCTGCAAAGTCGGAAATGTGGGGAAAATAACGCTTTTTCCGCACATTTCGCTCGCCGCACCCATCGAAACACGCCCCCCACAACACATGGCCTACCGTCCCGCGTTCCCACAGGTGTCCCGATGAAAACGGTACCTCACATGTGTGGGTGCACCTACCTGGCCGCCAAGGGGAAAGCCTAAAACACAAGTAACCCCAAGTCTGTTGTCCATTCTGCCGACCGGCGCAACTTACAGATATGGGCCTCGGGTGTCCAAGCCACCGAGGAAAACAGGGAACCCCATGCATTTTCGAAAAGAGGACACCCGTGGGAATCCGCAGAGGTGTGATTTGCGCCCATCGCCCCAGATTTTTTTACCCAGACAGCCCTGCAAAGTCGGAAATGTGGGGAAAAAAACGCTTTTTCCGCACATTTCGCTCGCCGCACCCATCGAAACGCGCCCCCCACAACACATGGCCTACCGTCCCGCGTTCCCACAGGTGTCCCGATGAAAACGGTACCTCACATGTGTGGGTGCACCTACCTGGCCGCCAAGGGGAAAGCCTAAAACACAAGTAACCCCAAGTCTGTTGTCAGAGGGAAATCTCCGACATTCTGCCGACCGGCGCAACTTACAGATATGGGCCTCGGGTGTCCAAGCCACCGAGGAAAACAGGGAACCCCATGCATTTTCGAAAAGAGGACACCCGTGGGAATCCGCAGAGGTGTGATTTGCGCCCATCGCCCCAGATTTTTTTACCCAGACAGCCCTGCAAAGTCGGAAATGTGGGGAAAAAAACGCTTTTTCCGCACATTTCGCTCGCCGCACCCATCGAAACACGCCCCCCACAACACATGGCCTACCGTCCCGAGTTCCCACAGGTGTCCCGATGAAAACGGTACCTCACATGTGTGGGTGCACCTACCTGGCCGCCAAGGGGAAAGCCTAAAACACAAGTAACCCCAAGTCTGTTGTCCATTCTGCCGACCGGCGCAACTTACAGATATGGGCCTCGGGTGTCCAAGCCACCGAGGAAAACAGGGAACCCCATGCATTTTCGAAAAGAGGACACCCGTGGGAATCCGCAGAGGTGTGATTTGCGCCCATCGCCCCAGATTTTTTTACCCAGACAGCCCTGCAAAGTCGGAAATGTGGGGAAAAAAAAAATTTTTCCGCACATTTCGCTCGCCGCACCCATCGAAACGCGCCCCCCACAACACATGGCCTACCGTCCCGCGTTCCCACAGGTGTCCCGATGAAAACGGTACCTCACATGTGTGGGTGCACCTACCTGGCCGCCAAGGGGAAAGCCTAAAACACAAGTAACCCCAAGTCTGTTGTCAGAGGGAAATCTCCGACATTCTGCCGACCGGCGCAACTTACAGATATGGGCCTCGGGTGTCCAAGCCACCGAGGAAAACAGGGAACCCCATGCATTTTTGAAAAGAGGACACCCGTGGGAATCCGCAGAGGTGTGATTTGCGCCCATCGCCCCAGATTTTTTTACCCAGACAGCCCTGCAAAGTCGGAAATGTGGGGAAAAAAACGCTTTTTCCGCACATTTCGCTCGCCGCACCCATCGAAACACGCCCCCCACAACACATGGCCTACCGTCCCGCGTTCCCACAGGTGTCCCGATGAAAACGGTACCTCATATGTGTGGGTGCACCTACCTGGCCGCCAAGGGGAAAGCCTAAAACACAAGTAACCCCAAGTCTGTTGTCAGAGGGAAATCTCAGACATTCTGCCGACCGGCGCAACTTACAGATATGGGCCTCGGGTGTCCAAGCCAGCGAGGAAAACAGGGAACCCCATGCATTTTCGAAAAGAGGACACCCGTGGGAATCCGCAGAGGTGTGATTTGCGCCCATCGCCCCAGATTTGTTTACCCAGACAGCCCTGCAAAGTCGGAAATGTGGGGAAAAAACCGCTTTTTCCGCACATTTCGCTCGCCGCACCCATCGAAACACGCCCCCCACAACACATGGCCTACCGTCCCGCGTTCCCACAGGTGTCCCGATGAAAACGGTACCTCACATGTGTGGGTGCACCTACCTGGCCGCCAAGGGGAAAGCCTAAAACACAAGTAACCCCAAGTCTGTTGTCAGAAGGAAATCTCCGACATTCTGCCGACCGGCGCAACTTACAGATATGGGCCTCGGGTGTCCAAGCCACCGAGGAAAACAGGGAACCCCATGCATTTTCGAAAAGAGGACACCCGTGGGAATCCGCAGAGGTGTGATTTGCGCCCATCGCCCCAGATTTTTTTACCCAGACAGCCCTGCAAAGTCGGAAATGTGGGGAAAAAAACGCTTTTTCCGCACATTTCGCTCGCCGCACCCATCGAAACACGCCCCCCACAACACATGGCCTACCGTCCCGCGTTCCCACAGGTGTCCCGATGAAAACGGTACCTCACATGTGTGGGTGCACCTACCTGGCCGCCAAGGGGAAAGCCTAAAACACAAGTAACCCCAAGTCTGTTGTCCATTCTGCCGACCGGCGCAACTTACAGATATGGGCCTCGGGTGTCCAAGCCACCGAGGAAAACAGGGAACCCCATGCATTTTCGAAAAGAGGACACCCGTGGGAATCCGCAGAGGTGTGATTTGCGCCCATCGCCCCAGATTTTTTTACCCAGACAGCCCTGCAAAGTCGGAAATGTGGGGAAAAAAACGCTTTTTCCGCACATTTCGCTCGCCGCACCCATCTAAACGCGCCCCCCACAACACATGGCCTACCGTCCCGCGTTCCCACAGGTGTCCCGATGAAAACGGTACCTCACATGTGTGGGTGCACCTACCTGGCCGCCAAGGGGAAAGCCTAAAACACAAGTAACCCCAAGTCTGTTGTCAGAGGGAAATCTCCGACATTCTGCCGACCGGCGCAACTTACAGATATGGGCCTCGGGTGTCCAAGCCACCGAGGAAAACAGGGAACCCCATGCATTTTCGAAAAGAGGACACCCGTGGGAATCCGCAGAGGTGTGATTTGCGCCCATCGCCCCAGATTTTTTTACCCAGACAGCCCTGCAAAGTCGGAAATGTGGGGGAAAAAACGCTTTTTCCGCACATTTCACTCGCCGCACCCATCGAAACACGCCCCCCACAACACATGGCCTACCGTCCCGCGTTCCCACAGGTGTCCCGATGAAAACGGTACCTCACATGTGTGGGTGCACCTACCTGGCCGCCAAGGGGAAAGCCTAAAACACAAGTAACCCCAAGTCTGTTGTCCATTCTGCCGACCGGCGCAACTTACAGATATGGGCCTCGGGTGTCCAAGCCACCGAGGAAAACAGGGAACCCCATGCATTTTCGAAAAGAGGACACCCGTGGGAATCCGCAGAGGTGTGATTTGCGCCCATCGCCCCAGATTTTTTTACCCAGACAGCCCTGCAAAGTCGGAAATGTGGGGAAAAAGACGCTTTTTCCGCACATTTTGCTCGCCGCACCCATCGAAACACGCCCCCCACAACACATGGCCTACCGTCCCGCGTTCCCACAGGTGTCCCGATGAAAACGGTACCTCACATGTGTGGGTGCACCTACCTGGCCGCCAAGGGGAAAGCCTAAAACACAAGTAACCCCAAGTCTGTTGTCAGAGGGAAATCTCCGACATTCTGCCGACCGGCGCAACTTACAGATATGGGCCTCGGGTGTCCAAGCCAGCGAGGAAAACAGGGAACCCCATGCATTTTCGAAAAGAGGACACCCGTGGGAATCCGCAGAGGTGTGATTTGCGCCCATCGCCCCAGATTTTTTTACCCAGACAGCCCTGCAAAGTCGGAAATGTGGGGAAAAAACCGCTTTTTCCGCACATTTCGCTCGCCGCACCCATCGAAACACGCCCCCCACAACACATGGCCTACCGTCCCGCGTTCCCACAGGTGTCGCGATGAAAACGGTACCTCACATGTGTGGGTGCACCTACCTGGCCGCCAAGGGGAAAGCCTAAAACACAAGTAACCCCAAGTCTGTTGTCCATTCTGCCGACCGGCGCAACTTACAGATATGGGCCTCGGGTGTCCAAGCCACCGAGGGAAACAGGGAACCCCATGCATTTTCGAAAAGAGGACACCCGTGGGAATCCGCAGAGGTGTGATTTGCGCCCATCGCCCCAGATTTTTTTACCCAGACAGCCCTGCAAAGTCGGAAATGTGGGGGAAAAAACGCTTTTCCCGCACATTTCGCTCGCCGCACCCATCGAAACGCGCCCCCCACAACACATGGCCTACCGTCCCGCGTTCCCACAGGTGTCCCGATGAAAACGGTACCTCACATGTGTGGGTGCACCTACCTGGCCGCCAAGGGGAAAGCCTAAAACACAAGTAACCCCAAGTCTGTTGTCAGAGGGAAATCTCCGACATTCTGCCGACCGGCGCAACTTACAGATATGGGCCTCGGGTGTCCAAGCCACCGAGGAAAACAGGGAACCCCATGCATTTTCGAAAAGAGGACACCCGTGGGAATCCGCAGAGGTGTGATTTGCGCCCATCGCCCCAGATTTTTTTACCCAGACAGCCCTGCAAAGTCGGAAATGTGGGGGAAAAAACGCTTTTTCCGCACATTTCACTCGCCGCACCCATCGAAACACGCCCCCCACAACACATGGCCTACCGTCCCGCGTTCCCACAGGTGTCCCGATGAAAACGGTACCTCACATGTGTGGGTGCACCTACCTGGCCGCCAAGGGGAAAGCCTAAAACACAAGTAACCCCAAGTCTGTTGTCCATTCTGCCGACCGGCGCAACTTACAGATATGGGCCTCGGGTGTCCAAGCCACCGAGGAAAACAGGGAACCCCATGCATTTTCGAAAAGAGGACACCCGTGGGAATCCGCAGAGGTGTGATTTGCGCCCATCGCCCCAGATTTTTTTACCCAGACAGCCCTGCAAAGTCGGAAATGTGGGGAAAAAAACGCTTTTTCCGCACATTTCGCTCGCCGCACCCATCGAAACACGCCCCCCAGAACACATGGCCTACCGTCCCGCGTTCCCACAGGTGTCCCGATGAAAACGGTACCTCACATGTGTGGGTGCACCTACCTGGCCGCCAAGGGGAAAGCCTAAAACACAAGTAACCCCAAGTCTGTTGTCAGAGGGAAATCTCCGACATTCTGCCGACCGGCGCAACTTACAGATATGGGCCTCGGGTGTCCAAGCCACCGAGGAAAACAGGGAACCCCATGCATTTTCGAAAAGAGGACACCCGTGGGAATCCGCAGAGGTGTGATTTGCGCCCATCGCCCCAGATTTTTTTACCCAGACAGCCCTGCAAAGTCGGAAATGTGGGGAAAAAAACGCTTTTTCCGCACATTTCGCTCGCCGCACCCATCGAAACGCGCCCCCCACAACACATGGCCTACCGTCCCGCGTTCCCACAGGTGTCCCGATGAAAACGGTACCTCACATGTGTGGGTGCACCTACCTGGCCGCCAAGGGGAAAGCCTAAAACACAAGTAACCCCAAGTCTGTTGTCCATTCTGCCGACCGGCGCAACTTACAGATATGGGCCTCGGGTGTCCAAGCCACCGAGGAAAACAGGGAACCCCATGCATTTTCGAAAAGAGGACACCCGTGGGAATCCGCAGAGGTGTGATTTGCGCCCATCGCCCCAGATTTTTTTACCCAGACAGCCCTGCAAAGTCGGAAATGTGGGGAAAAAAACGCTTTTTCCGCACATTTCGCTCGCCGCACCCATCGAAACACGCCCCCCACAACACATGGCCTACCGTCCCGCGTTCCCACAGGTGTCCCGATGAAAACGGTACCTCACATGTGTGGGTGCACCTACCTGGCCGCCAAGGGGAAAGCCTAAAACACAAGTAACCCCAAGTCTGTTGTCAGAGGGAAATCTCCGACATTCTGCCGACCGGCGCAACTTACAGATATGGGCCTCGGGTGTCCAAGCCACCGAGGAAAACAGGGAACCCCATGCATTTTCGAAAAGAGGACACCCGTGGGAATCCGCAGAGGTGTGATTTGCGCCCATCGCCCCAGAATTTCTTACCCAGACAGCCCTGCAAAGTCGGAAATGTGGGGAAAAAAACGCTTTTTCCGCACATTTCGCTCGCCGCACCCATCGAAACACGCCCCCCACAACACATGGCCTACCGTCCCGCGTTCCCACAGGTGTCCCGATGAAAACGGTACCTCACATGTGTGGGTGCACCTACCTGGCCGCCAAGGGGAAAGCCTAAAACACAAGTAACCCCAAGTCTGTTGTCCATTCTGCCGACCGGCGCAACTTACAGATATGGGCCTCGGGTGTCCAAGCCACCGAGGAAAACAGGGAACCCCATGCATTTTCGAAAAGAGGACACCCGTGGGAATCCGCAGAGGTGTGATTTGCGCCCATCGCCCCAGATTTTTTTACCCAGACAGCCCTGCAAAGTCGGAAATGTGGGGAAAAAAACGCTTTTTCCGCACATTTCGCTCACCGCACCCATCGAAACGCGCCCCCCACAACACATGGCCTACCGTCCCGTGTTCCCACAGGTGTCCCGATGAAAACGGTACCTCACATGTGTGGGTGCACCTACCTGGCCGCCAAGGGGAAAGCCTAAAACACAAGTAACCCCAAGTCTGTTGTCAGAGGGAACTCTCCGACATTCTGCCGACCGGCGCAACTTACAGATATGGGCCTCGGGTGTCCAAGCCACCGAGGAAAACAGGGAACCCCATGCATTTTCGAAAAGAGGACACCCGTGGGAATCCGCAGAGGTGTGATTTGCGCCCATCGCCCCAGATTTTTTTACCCAGACAGCCCTGCAAAGTCGGAAATGTGGGGAAAAAAACGCTTTTTCCGCACATTTCGCTCGCCGCACCCATCGAAACACGCCCCCCACAACACATGGCCTACCGTCCCGCGTTCCCACAGGTGTCCCGATGAAAACGGTACCTCACATGTGTGGGTGCACCTACCTGGCCGCCAAGGGGAAAGCCTAAAACACAAGTAACCCCAAGTCTGTTGTCAGAGGGAAATCTCCGACATTCTGCCGACCGGCGCAACTTACAGATATGGGCCTCGGGTGTCCAAGCCACCGAGGAAAACAGGGAACCCCATGCATTTTCGAAAAGAGGACACCCGTGGGAATCCGCAGAGGTGTGATTTGCGCCCATCGCCCCAGATTTTTTTACCCAGACAGCCCTGCAAAGTCGGAAATGTGGGGAAAAAAACGCTTTTTCCGCACATTTCGCTCGCCGCACCCATCGAAACACGCCCCCCACAACACATGGCCTACCGTCCCGCGTTCCCACAGGTGTCCCGATGAAAACGGTACCTCACATGTGTGGGTGCACCTACCTGGCCGCCAAGGGGAAAGCCTAAAACACAAGTAACCCCAAGTCTGTTGTCCATTCTGCCGACCGGCGCAACTTACAGATATGGGCCTCGGGTGTCCAAGCCACCGAGGAAAACAGGGAACCCCATGCATTTTCGAAAAGAGGACACCCGTGGGAATCCGCAGAGGTGTGATTTGCGCCCATCGCCCCAGATTTTTTTACCCAGACAGCCCTGCAAAGTCGGAAATGTGGGGAAAAAAACGCTTTTTCCGCACATTTCGCTCGCCGCACCCATCGAAACGCGCCCCCCACAACACATGGCCTACCGTCCCGCGTTCCCACAGGTGTCCCGATGAAAACGGTACCTCACATGTGTGGGTGCACCTACCTGGCCGCCAAGGGGAAAGCCTAAAACACAAGTAACCCCAAGTCTGTTGTCAGAGGGAAATCTCCGACATTCTGCCGACCGGCGCAACTTACAGATATGGGCCTCGGGTGTCCAAGCCACCGAGGAAAACAGGGAACCCCATGCATTTTCGAAAAGAGGACACCCGTGGGAATCCGCAGAGGTGTGATTTGCGCCCATCGCCCCAGATTTTTTTACCCAGACAGCCCTGCAAAGTCGGAAATGTGGGGAAAAAAACGCTTTTTCCGCACATTTCGCTCGCCGCACCCATCGAAACACGCCCCCCACAACACATGGCCTACCGTCCCGCGTTCCCACAGGTGTCCCGATGAAAACGATACCTCACATGTGTGGGTGCACCTACCTGGCCGCCAAGGGGAAAGCCTAAAACACAAGTAACCCCAAGTCTGTTGTCCATTCTGCCGACCGGCGCAACTTACAGATATGGGCCTCGGGTGTCCAAGCCACCGAGGAAAACAGGGAACCCCATGCATTTTCGAAAAGAGGACACCCGTGGGAATCCGCAGAGGTGTGATTTGCGCCCATCGCCCCAGATTTTTTTACCTAGACAGCCCTGCAAAGTCGGAAATGTGGGGAAAAAAACGCTTTTTCCGCACATTTCGCTCGCCGCACCCATCGAAACGCGCCCCCCACAACACATGGCCTACCGTCCCGCGTTCCCACAGGTGTCCCGATGAAAACGGTACCTCACATGTGTGGGTGCACCTACCTGGCCGCCAAGGGGAAAGCCTAAAACACAAGTAACCCCAAGTCTGTTGTCAGAGGGAAATCTCCGACATTCTGCCGACCGGCGCAACTTACAGATATGGGCCTCGGGTGTCCAAGCCACCGAGGAAAACAGGGAACCCCATGCATTTTCGAAAAGAGGACACCCGTGGGAATCCGCAGAGGTGTGATTTGCGCCCATCGCCCCAGATTATTTTACCCAGACAGCCCTGCAAAGTCGGAAATGTGGGGAAAAAAACGCTTTTTCCGCACATTTCGCTCGCCGCACCCATCGAAACACGCCCCCCACAACACATGGCCTACCGTCCCGCGTTCCCACAGGTGTCCCGATGAAAACGGTACCTCACATGTGTGGGTGCACCTACCTGGCCGCCAAGGGGAAAGCCTAAAACACAAGTAACCCCAAGTCTGTTGTCAGAGGGAAATCTCAGACATTCTGCCGACCGGCGCAACTTACAGATATGGGCCTCGGGTGTCCAAGCCAGCGAGGAAAACAGGGAACCCCATGCATTTTCGAAAAGAGGACACCCGTGGGAATCCGCAGAGGTGTGATTTGCGCCCATCGCCCCAGATTTTTTTACCCAGACAGCCCTGCAAAGTCGGAAATGTGGGGAAAAAAACGCTTTTTCCGCACATTTCGCTCGCCGCACCCATCGAAACGCGCCCCCCACAACACATGGCCTACCGTCCCGCGTTCCCACAGGTGTCCCGATGAAAATGGTACCTCACATGTGTGGGTGCACCTACCTGGCCGCCAAGGGGAAAGCCTAAAACACAAGTAACCCCAAGTCTGTTGTCAGAGGGAAATCTCAGACATTCTGCCGACCGGCGCAACTTACAGATATGGGCCTCGGGTGTCCAAGCCACCGAGGAAAACAGGGAACCCCATGCATTTTCGAAAAGAGGACACCCGTGGGAATCCGCAGAGGTGTGATTTGCGCCCATCGCCCCAGATTTTTTTACCCAGACAGCCCTGCAAAGTCGGAAATGTGGGGAAAAAAACGCTTTTCCCGCACATTTCGCTCGCCGCACCCATCGAAACACGCCCCCCACAACACATGGCCTACCGTCCCGCGTTCCCACAGGTGTCCCGATGAAAACGGTACCTCACATGTGTGGGTGCACCTAACTGGCCGCCAAGGGGAAAGCCTAAAACACAAGTAACCCCAAGTCTGTTGTCCATTCTGCCGACCGGCGCAACTTACAGATATGGGCCTCGGGTGTCCAAGCCACCGAGGAAAACAGGGAACCCCATGCATTTTCGAAAAGAGGACACCCGTGGGAATCCGCAGAGGTGTGATTTGCGCCCATCGCCCCAGATTTTTTTACCCAGACAGCCCTGCAAAGTCGGAAATGTGGGGGAAAAAACGCTTTTTCCGCACATTTCGCTCGCCGCACCCATCGAAACGCGCCCCCCACAACACATGGCCTACCGTCCCGCGTTCCCACAGGTGTCCCGATGAAAACGGTACCTCACATGTGTGGGTGCACCTACCTGGCCGCCAAGGGGAAAGCCTAAAACACAAGTAACCCCAAGTCTGTTGT
This sequence comes from Ambystoma mexicanum, assembly GCF_040938575.1. Taxonomy (NCBI): domain Eukaryota; kingdom Metazoa; phylum Chordata; class Amphibia; order Caudata; family Ambystomatidae; genus Ambystoma; species Ambystoma mexicanum. The sequence goes on from NW_027182443.1 coordinate 1,186,735, forward strand.
CAGAGGGAAATCTCCGACATTCTGCCGACCGGCGCAACTTACAGATATGGGCCTCGGGTGTCCAAGCCACCGAGGAAAACAGGGAACCCCATGCATTTTCGAAAAGAGGACACCCGTGGGAATCCGCAGAGGTGTGATTTGCGCCCATCGCCCCAGATTTTTTTACCCAGACAGCCCTGCAAAGTCGGAAATGTGGGGAAAAAAACGCTTTTTCCGCACATTTCGCTCGCCGCACCCATCGAAACACGCCCCCCACAACACATGGCCTACCGTCCCGCGTTCCCACAGGTGTCCCGATGAAAACGGTACCTCACATGTGTGGGTGCACCTACCTGGCCGCCAAGGGGAAAGCCTAAAACACAAGTAACCCCAAGTCTGTTGTCAGAGGGAAATCTCCGACATTCTGCCGACCGGCGCAACTTACAGATATGGGCCTCGGGTGTCCAAGCCACCGAGGAAAACAGGGAACCCCATGCATTTTCGAAAAGAGGACCCCCGTGGGAATCCGCAGAGGTGTGATTTGCACCCATCGCCCCAGATTTTTTTACCCAGACAGCCCTGCAAAGTCGGAAATGTGGGGAAAATAACGCTTTTTCCGCACATTTCGCTCGCCGCACCCATCGAAACACGCCCCCCACAACACATGGCCTACCGTCCCGCGTTCCCACAGGTGTCCCGATGAAAACGGTACCTCACATGTGTGGGTGCACCTACCTGGCCGCCAAGGGGAAAGCCTAAAACACAAGTAACCCCAAGTCTGTTGTCCATTCTGCCGACCGGCGCAACTTACAGATATGGGCCTCGGGTGTCCAAGCCACCGAGGAAAACAGGGAACCCCATGCATTTTCGAAAAGAGGACACCCGTGGGAATCCGCAGAGGTGTGATTTGCGCCCATCGCCCCAGATTTTTTTACCCAGACAGCCCTGCAAAGTCGGAAATGTGGGGAAAAAAACGCTTTTTCCGCACATTTCGCTCGCCGCACCCATCGAAACGCGCCCCCCACAACACATGGCCTACCGTCCCGCGTTCCCACAGGTGTCCCGATGAAAACGGTACCTCACATGTGTGGGTGCACCTACCTGGCCGCCAAGGGGAAAGCCTAAAACACAAGTAACCCCAAGTCTGTTGTCAGAGGGAAATCTCCGACATTCTGCCGACCGGCGCAACTTACAGATATGGGCCTCGGGTGTCCAAGCCACCGAGGAAAACAGGGAACCCCATGCATTTTCGAAAAGAGGACACCCGTGGGAATCCGCAGAGGTGTGATTTGCGCCCATCGCCCCAGATTTTTTTACCCAGACAGCCCTGCAAAGTCGGAAATGTGGGGAAAAAAACGCTTTTTCCGCACATTTCGCTCGCCGCACCCATCGAAACACGCCCCCCACAACACATGGCCTACCGTCCCGAGTTCCCACAGGTGTCCCGATGAAAACGGTACCTCACATGTGTGGGTGCACCTACCTGGCCGCCAAGGGGAAAGCCTAAAACACAAGTAACCCCAAGTCTGTTGTCCATTCTGCCGACCGGCGCAACTTACAGATATGGGCCTCGGGTGTCCAAGCCACCGAGGAAAACAGGGAACCCCATGCATTTTCGAAAAGAGGACACCCGTGGGAATCCGCAGAGGTGTGATTTGCGCCCATCGCCCCAGATTTTTTTACCCAGACAGCCCTGCAAAGTCGGAAATGTGGGGAAAAAAAAAATTTTTCCGCACATTTCGCTCGCCGCACCCATCGAAACGCGCCCCCCACAACACATGGCCTACCGTCCCGCGTTCCCACAGGTGTCCCGATGAAAACGGTACCTCACATGTGTGGGTGCACCTACCTGGCCGCCAAGGGGAAAGCCTAAAACACAAGTAACCCCAAGTCTGTTGTCAGAGGGAAATCTCCGACATTCTGCCGACCGGCGCAACTTACAGATATGGGCCTCGGGTGTCCAAGCCACCGAGGAAAACAGGGAACCCCATGCATTTTTGAAAAGAGGACACCCGTGGGAATCCGCAGAGGTGTGATTTGCGCCCATCGCCCCAGATTTTTTTACCCAGACAGCCCTGCAAAGTCGGAAATGTGGGGAAAAAAACGCTTTTTCCGCACATTTCGCTCGCCGCACCCATCGAAACACGCCCCCCACAACACATGGCCTACCGTCCCGCGTTCCCACAGGTGTCCCGATGAAAACGGTACCTCATATGTGTGGGTGCACCTACCTGGCCGCCAAGGGGAAAGCCTAAAACACAAGTAACCCCAAGTCTGTTGTCAGAGGGAAATCTCAGACATTCTGCCGACCGGCGCAACTTACAGATATGGGCCTCGGGTGTCCAAGCCAGCGAGGAAAACAGGGAACCCCATGCATTTTCGAAAAGAGGACACCCGTGGGAATCCGCAGAGGTGTGATTTGCGCCCATCGCCCCAGATTTGTTTACCCAGACAGCCCTGCAAAGTCGGAAATGTGGGGAAAAAACCGCTTTTTCCGCACATTTCGCTCGCCGCACCCATCGAAACACGCCCCCCACAACACATGGCCTACCGTCCCGCGTTCCCACAGGTGTCCCGATGAAAACGGTACCTCACATGTGTGGGTGCACCTACCTGGCCGCCAAGGGGAAAGCCTAAAACACAAGTAACCCCAAGTCTGTTGTCAGAAGGAAATCTCCGACATTCTGCCGACCGGCGCAACTTACAGATATGGGCCTCGGGTGTCCAAGCCACCGAGGAAAACAGGGAACCCCATGCATTTTCGAAAAGAGGACACCCGTGGGAATCCGCAGAGGTGTGATTTGCGCCCATCGCCCCAGATTTTTTTACCCAGACAGCCCTGCAAAGTCGGAAATGTGGGGAAAAAAACGCTTTTTCCGCACATTTCGCTCGCCGCACCCATCGAAACACGCCCCCCACAACACATGGCCTACCGTCCCGCGTTCCCACAGGTGTCCCGATGAAAACGGTACCTCACATGTGTGGGTGCACCTACCTGGCCGCCAAGGGGAAAGCCTAAAACACAAGTAACCCCAAGTCTGTTGTCCATTCTGCCGACCGGCGCAACTTACAGATATGGGCCTCGGGTGTCCAAGCCACCGAGGAAAACAGGGAACCCCATGCATTTTCGAAAAGAGGACACCCGTGGGAATCCGCAGAGGTGTGATTTGCGCCCATCGCCCCAGATTTTTTTACCCAGACAGCCCTGCAAAGTCGGAAATGTGGGGAAAAAAACGCTTTTTCCGCACATTTCGCTCGCCGCACCCATCTAAACGCGCCCCCCACAACACATGGCCTACCGTCCCGCGTTCCCACAGGTGTCCCGATGAAAACGGTACCTCACATGTGTGGGTGCACCTACCTGGCCGCCAAGGGGAAAGCCTAAAACACAAGTAACCCCAAGTCTGTTGTCAGAGGGAAATCTCCGACATTCTGCCGACCGGCGCAACTTACAGATATGGGCCTCGGGTGTCCAAGCCACCGAGGAAAACAGGGAACCCCATGCATTTTCGAAAAGAGGACACCCGTGGGAATCCGCAGAGGTGTGATTTGCGCCCATCGCCCCAGATTTTTTTACCCAGACAGCCCTGCAAAGTCGGAAATGTGGGGGAAAAAACGCTTTTTCCGCACATTTCACTCGCCGCACCCATCGAAACACGCCCCCCACAACACATGGCCTACCGTCCCGCGTTCCCACAGGTGTCCCGATGAAAACGGTACCTCACATGTGTGGGTGCACCTACCTGGCCGCCAAGGGGAAAGCCTAAAACACAAGTAACCCCAAGTCTGTTGTCCATTCTGCCGACCGGCGCAACTTACAGATATGGGCCTCGGGTGTCCAAGCCACCGAGGAAAACAGGGAACCCCATGCATTTTCGAAAAGAGGACACCCGTGGGAATCCGCAGAGGTGTGATTTGCGCCCATCGCCCCAGATTTTTTTACCCAGACAGCCCTGCAAAGTCGGAAATGTGGGGAAAAAGACGCTTTTTCCGCACATTTCGCTCGCCGCACCCATCGAAACACGCCCCCCACAACACATGGCCTACCGTCCCGCGTTCCCACAGGTGTCCCGATGAAAACGGTACCTCACATGTGTGGGTGCACCTACCTGGCCGCCAAGGGGAAAGCCTAAAACACAAGTAACCCCAAGTCTGTTGTCAGAGGGAAATCTCCGACATTCTGCCGACCGGCGCAACTTACAGATATGGGCCTCGGGTGTCCAAGCCAGCGAGGAAAACAGGGAACCCCATGCATTTTCGAAAAGAGGACACCCGTGGGAATCCGCAGAGGTGTGATTTGCGCCCATCGCCCCAGATTTTTTTACCCAGACAGCCCTGCAAAGTCGGAAATGTGGGGAAAAAACCGCTTTTTCCGCACATTTCGCTCGCCGCACCCATCGAAACACGCCCCCCACAACACATGGCCTACCGTCCCGCGTTCCCACAGGTGTCGCGATGAAAACGGTACCTCACATGTGTGGGTGCACCTACCTGGCCGCCAAGGGGAAAGCCTAAAACACAAGTAACCCCAAGTCTGTTGTCCATTCTGCCGACCGGCGCAACTTACAGATATGGGCCTCGGGTGTCCAAGCCACCGAGGGAAACAGGGAACCCCATGCATTTTCGAAAAGAGGACACCCGTGGGAATCCGCAGAGGTGTGATTTGCGCCCATCGCCCCAGATTTTTTTACCCAGACAGCCCTGCAAAGTCGGAAATGTGGGGGAAAAAACGCTTTTCCCGCACATTTCGCTCGCCGCACCCATCGAAACGCGCCCCCCACAACACATGGCCTACCGTCCCGCGTTCCCACAGGTGTCCCGATGAAAACGGTACCTCACATGTGTGGGTGCACCTACCTGGCCGCCAAGGGGAAAGCCTAAAACACAAGTAACCCCAAGTCTGTTGTCAGAGGGAAATCTCCGACATTCTGCCGACCGGCGCAACTTACAGATATGGGCCTCGGGTGTCCAAGCCACCGAGGAAAACAGGGAACCCCATGCATTTTCGAAAAGAGGACACCCGTGGGAATCCGCAGAGGTGTGATTTGCGCCCATCGCCCCAGATTTTTTTACCCAGACAGCCCTGCAAAGTCGGAAATGTGGGGGAAAAAACGCTTTTTCCGCACATTTCACTCGCCGCACCCATCGAAACACGCCCCCCACAACACATGGCCTACCGTCCCGCGTTCCCACAGGTGTCCCGATGAAAACGGTACCTCACATGTGTGGGTGCACCTACCTGGCCGCCAAGGGGAAAGCCTAAAACACAAGTAACCCCAAGTCTGTTGTCAGAGGGAAATCTCCGACATTCTGCCGACCGGCGCAACTTACAGATATGGGCCTCGGGTGTCCAAGCCACCGAGGAAAACAGGGAACCCCATGCATTTTCGAAAAGAGGACACCCGTGGGAATCCGCAGAGGTGTGATTTGCGCCCATCGCCCCAGATTTTTTTACCCAGACAGCCCTGCAAAGTCGGAAATGTGGGGAAAAAAACGCTTTTTCCGCACATTTCGCTCGCCGCACCCATCGAAACACGCCCCCCACAACACATGGCCTACCGTCCCGCGTTCCCACAGGTGTCCCGATGAAAACGGTACCTCACATGTGTGGGTGCACCTACCTGGCCGCCAAGGGGAAAGCCTAAAACACAAGTAACCCCAAGTCTGTTGTCCATTCTGCCGACCGGCGCAACTTACAGATATGGGCCTCGGGTGTCCAAGCCACCGAGGAAAACAGGGAACCCCATGCATTTTCGAAAAGAGGACACCCGTGGGAATCCGCAGAGGTGTGATTTGCGCCCATCGCCCCAGATTTTTTTACCCAGACAGCCCTGCAAAGTCGGAAATGTGGGGAAAAAAACGCTTTTTCCACACATTTCGCTCGCCGCACCCATCGAAACGCGCCCCCCACAACACATGGCCTACCGTCCCGCGTTCCCACAGGTGTCCCGATGAAAACGGTACCTCACATGTGTGGGTGCACCTACCTGGCCGCCAAGGGGAAAGCCTAAAACACAAGTAACCCCAAGTCTGTTGTCAGAGGGAAATCTCCGACATTCTGCCGACCGGCGCAACTTACAGATATGGGCCTCGGGTGTCCAAGCCACCGAGGGAAACAGGGAACCCCATGCATTTTCGAAAAGAGGACACCCGTGGGAATCCGCAGAGGTGTGATTTGCGCCCATCGCCCCAGATTTTTTTACCCAGACAGCCCTGCAAAGTCGGAAATGTGGGGGAAAAAACGCTTTTCCCGCACATTTCGCTCGCCGCACCCATCGAAACGCGCCCCCCACAACACATGGCCTACCGTCCCGCGTTCCCACAGGTGTCCCGATGAAAACGGTACCTCACATGTGTGGGTGCACCTACCTGGCCGCCAAGGGGAAAGCCTAAAACACAAGTAACCCCAAGTCTGTTGTCAGAGGGAAATCTCCGACATTCTGCCGACCGGCGCAACTTACAGATATGGGCCTCGGGTGTCCAAGCCACCGAGGAAAACAGGGAACCCCATGCATTTTCGAAAAGAGGACACCCGTGGGAATCCGCAGAGGTGTGATTTGCGCCCATCGCCCCAGATTTTTTTACCCAGACAGCCCTGCAAAGTCGGAAATGTGGGGGAAAAAACGCTTTTTCCGCACATTTCACTCGCCGCACCCATCGAAACACGCCCCCCACAACACATGGCCTACCGTCCCGCGTTCCCACAGGTGTACCGATGAAAACGGTACCTCACATGTGTGGGTGCACCTACCTGGCCGCCAAGGGGAAAGCCTAAAACACAAGTAACCCCAAGTCTGTTGTCCATTCTGCCGACCGGCGCAACTTACAGATATGGGCCTCGGGTGTCCAAGCCACCGAGGAAAACAGGGAACCCCATGCATTTTCGAAAAGAGGACACCCGTGGGAATCCGCAGAGGTGTGATTTGCGCCCATCGCCCCAGATTTTTTTACCCAGACAGCCCTGCAAAGTCGGAAATGTGGGGAAAAAAACGCTTTTTCCGCACATTTCGCTCGCCGCACCCATCGAAACACGCCCCCCACAACACATGGCCTACTGTCCCGCGTTCCCACAGGTGTCCCGATGAAAACGGTACCTCACATGTGTGGGTGCACCTACCTGGCCGCCAAGGGGAAAGCCTAAAACACAAGTAACCCCAAGTCTGTTGTCAGAGGGAAATCTCCGACATTTTGCCGACCGGCGCAACTTACAGATATGGGCCTCGGGTGTCCAAGCCAGCGAGGAAAACAGGGAACCCCATGCATTTTCGAAAAGAGGACACCCGTGGGAATCCGCAGAGGTGTGATTTGCGCCCATCGCCCCAGATTTTTTTACCCAGACAGCCCTGCAAAGTCGGAAATGTGGGGAAAAAACCGCTTTTTCCGCACATTTCGCTCGCCGCACCCATCGAAACACGCCCCCCACAACACATGGCCTACCGTCCCGCGTTCCCACAGGTGTCCCGATGAAAACGGTACCTCACATGTGTGGGTGCACCTACCTGGCCGCCAAGGGGAAAGCCTAAAACACAAGTAACCCCAAGTCTGTTGTCAGAAGGAAATCTCCGACATTCTGCCGACCGGCGCAACTTACAGATATGGGCCTCGGGTGTCCAAGCCACCGAGGAAAACAGGGAACCCCATGCATTTTCGAAAAGAGGACACCCGTGGGAATCCGCAGAGGTGTGATTTGCGCCCATCGCCCCAGATTTTTTTACCCAGACAGCCCTGCAAAGTCGGAAATGTGGGGAAAAAAACGCTTTTTCCGCACATTTCGCTCGCCGCACCCATCGAAACACGCCCCCCACAACACATGGCCTACCGTCCCGCGTTCCCACAGGTGTCGCGATGAAAACGGTACCTCACATGTGTGGGTGCACCTACCTGGCCGCCAAGGGGAAAGCCTAAAACACAAGTAACCCCAAGTCTGTTGTCCATTCTGCCGACCGGCGCAACTTACAGATATGGGCCTCGGGTGTCCAAGCCACCGAGGAAAACAGGGAACCCCATGCATTTTCGAAAAGAGGACACCCGTGGGAATCCGCAGAGGTGTGATTTGCGCCCATCGCCCCAGATTTTTTTACCCAGACAGCCCTGCAAAGTCGGAAATGTGGGGAAAAAAACGCTTTTTCCGCACATTTCGCTCGCCGCACCCATCGAAACGCGCCCCCCACAACACATGGCCTACCGTCCCGCGTTCCCACAGGTGTCCCGATGAAAACGGTACCTCACATGTGTGGGTGCACCTACCTGGCCGCCAAGGGGAAAGCCTAAAACACAAGTAACCCCAAGTCTGTTGTCAGAGGGAAATCTCCGACATTCTGCCGACCGGCGCAACTTACAGATATGGGCCTCGGGTGTCCAAGCCAGCGAGGAAAACAGGGAACCCCATGCATTTTCGAAAAGAGGACACCCGTGGGAATCCGCAGAGGTGTGATTTGCGCCCATCGCCCCAGATTTTTTTACCCAGACAGCCCTGCAAAGTCGGAAATGTGGGGAAAAAAACGCTTTTTCCGCACATTTCGCTCGCCGCACCCATCGAAACACGCCCCCCACAACACATGGCCTACCGTCCCGCGTTCCCACAGGTGTCGCGATGAAAACGGTACCTCACATGTGTGGGTGCACCTACCTGGCCGCCAAGGGGAAAGCCTAAAACACAAGTAACCCCAAGTCTGTTGTCCATTCTGCCGACCGGCGCAACTTACAGATATGGGCCTCGGGTGTCCAAGCCACCGAGGAAAACAGGGAACCCCATGCATTTTCGAAAAGAGGACACCCGTGGGAATCCGCAGAGGTGTGATTTGCGCCCATCGCCCCAGATTTTTTTACCCAGACAGCCCTGCAAAGTCGGAAATGTGGGGGAAAAAACGCTTTTTCCGCACATTTCGCTCGCCGCACCCATCCAAACGCGCCCCCCACAACACATGGCCTACCGTCCCGCGTTCCCACAGGTGTCCCGATGAAAACGGTACCCCACATGTGTGGGTGCACCTACCTGGCCGCCAAGGGGAAAGCCTAAAACACAAGTAACCCCAAGTCTGTTGTCAGAGGGAAATCTCCGACATTCTGCCGACCGGCGCAACTTACAGATATGGGCCTCGGGTGTCCAAGCCACCGAGGAAAACAGGGAACCCCATGCATTTTCGAAAAGAGGACACCCGTGGGAATCTGCAGAGGTGTGATTTGCGCCCATCGCCCCAGATTTTTTTACCCAGACAGCCCTGCAAAGTCGGAAATGTGGGGGAAAAAACGCTTTTTCCGCACATTTCACTCGCCGCACCCATCGAAACACGCCCCCCACAACACATGGCCTACCGTCCCGCGTTCCCACAGGTGTCCCGATGAAAACGGTACCTCACATGTGTGGGTGCACCTACCTGGCCGCCAAGGGGAAAGCCTAAAACACAAGTAACCCCAAGTCTGTTGTCCATTCTGCCGACCGGCGCAACTTACAGATATGGGCCTCGGGTGTCCAAGCCACCGAGGAAAACAGGGAACCCCATGCATTTTCGAAAAGAGGACACCCGTGGGAATCCGCAGAGGTGTGATTTGCGCCCATCGCCCCAGATTTTTTTACCCAGACAGCCCTGCAAATTCGGAAATGTGGGGAAAAAAACGCTTTTTCCGCACATTTCGCTCGCCGCACCCATCGAAACGCGCCCCCCACAACACATGGCCTACCGTCCCGCGTTCCCACAGGTGTCCCGATGAAAACGGTACCTCACATGTGTGGGTGCACCTACCTGGCCGCCAAGGGGAAAGCCTAAAACACAAGTAACCCCAAGTCTGTTGTCAGAGGGAAATCTCCGACATTCTGCCGACCGGCGCAACTTACAGATATGGGCCTCGGGTGTCCAAGCCACCGAGGGAAACAGGGAACCCCATGCATTTTCGAAAAGAGGACACCCGTGGGAATCCGCAGAGGTGTGATTTGCGCCCATCGCCCCAGATTTTTTTACCCAGACAGCCCTGCAAAGTCGGAAATGTGGGGGAAAAAACGCTTTTCCCGCACATTTCGCTCGCCGCACCCATCGAAACGCGCCCCCCACAACACATGGCCTACCGTCCCGCGTTCCCACAGGTGTCCCGATGAAAACGGTACCTCACATGTGTGGGTGCACCTACCTGGCCGCCAAGGGGAAAGCCTAAAACACAAGTAACCCCAAGTCTGTTGTCAGAGGGAAATCTCCGACATTCTGCCGACCGGCGCAACTTACAGATATGGGCCTCGGGTGTCCAAGCCACCGAGGAAAACAGGGAACCCCATGCATTTTCGAAAAGAGGACACCCGTGGGAATCCGCAGAGGTGTGATTTGCGCCCATCGCCCCAGATTTTTTTACCCAGACAGCCCTGCAAAGTCGGAAATGTGGGGGAAAAAACGCTTTTTCCGCACATTTCACTCGCCGCACCCATCGAAACACGCCCCCCACAACACATGGCCTACCGTCCCGCGTTCCCACAGGTGTACCGATGAAAACGGTACCTCACATGTGTGGGTGCACCTACCTGGCCGCCAAGGGGAAAGCCTAAAACACAAGTAACCCCAAGTCTGTTGTCCATTCTGCCGACCGGCGCAACTTACAGATATGGGCCTCGGGTGTCCAAGCCACCGAGGAAAACAGGGAACCCCATGCATTTTCGAAAAGAGGACACCCGTGGGAATCCGCAGAGGTGTGATTTGCGCCCATCGCCCCAGATTTTTTTACCCAGACAGCCCTGCAAAGTCGGAAATGTGGGGAAAAAAACGCTTTTTCCGCACATTTCGCTCGCCGCACCCATCGAAACACGCCCCCCACAACACATGGCCTACTGTCCCGCGTTCCCACAGGTGTCCCGATGAAAACGGTACCTCACATGTGTGGGTGCACCTACCTGGCCGCCAAGGGGAAAGCCTAAAACACAAGTAACCCCAAGTCTGTTGTCAGAGGGAAATCTCCGACATTTTGCCGACCGGCGCAACTTACAGATATGGGCCTCGGGTGTCCAAGCCAGCGAGGAAAACAGGGAACCCCATGCATTTTCGAAAAGAGGACACCCGTGGGAATCCGCAGAGGTGTGATTTGCGCCCATCGCCCCAGATTTTTTTACCCAGACAGCCCTGCAAATTCGGAAATGTGGGGAAAAAAACGCTTTTTCCGCACATTTCGCTCGCCGCACCCATCGAAACGCGCCCCCCACAACACATGGCCTACCGTCCCGCGTTCCCACATGTGTCCCGATGAAAACGGTACCTCACATGTGTGGGTGCACCTACCGGGGGCGCAAAAGGAAAAGGGTAACCAACTGGGAACCCCAAGCCATTCGCCACTGCCCATTTTGTTCATGTGGGCAACCTACAGATTTGGGCCTAGGGTGTCGCAGCCAGCAAGGGAAACAGGGAACCCCATGCATTTCCCAAAAGAGGACACCCGTGGGAATCCACAGAGGTCTGACTTACGCAAATCGGCCCAGAATGTAATACCCAGAACCACCAGCAAAGACCCACATGGGAGAAGGGTGCCCAAGGCCAGGGATATTACCGCCGACTTTGCTGGAGCCCTGGCTGCCCTGCGTTACAGCTTCTCCCCACCAAGGAGTCTCGGCAGTGTGCCAATACCTCCCCGAAGGGAAAAGCTGTAATGCAGCCAAGCCGCAACTCCAGGACAGTTGGAGGTGATCTGCCCAGACGGGCCATTCCCACCCACACCACCAACAATCCAGCCCCAGTCTCACCCACCCCACTGACAGTGGGCCCTAACCATAGAATAATAAAAAACAGTACTCACATAACGTTGCAGCTGCTCGGGTAGAAAAAGCTGTAAACAAAACAAAGAACATGTGTTACCTATGGTCACACCAGCAAAATGTAGCCCTCCCCGGGGGCAGATAGGGGGGGGGGGTTGTCCTGCACTCCTCCCTGGGCTGAGGCGTCCGTTCCTAGGAGCAGATATCTGGTCCCAGGAAGGGCTGCATGACTTGGCACCCACTCCATTGCGGGTGGGGGGGGGGTCAACGCCCCATCCCATTAGAAAATTCCCTGACCCATTGGGGTGCCCCACCGCCCCCCCTAAAAAGCGTACCACCATTTTCATTTTTTTCCTTTGGTAACCCAACTCCCCTTGGTGCAGAGGGTCACATTGGTGTGCCAATCTGGCGCCGGGGTGCCCAAACCTTACTGCCCCACCCACTGGGGGGGCCTGACCCACCATTTTTGGGGGCCCTCTCCCCCCTCACCCCAAATGGCTGGGGGACACACCTCATGCAGGCCTCCCTGGGCCTCCTCCAAACGGCTGCGTGAGGTACACCCCACCTCCATTTGGGGTGAGGGGGGAGAGGGCCACGCCAAAAGGTGGGGCAGGACCCCCAATAGATGGGGCAGTAGGGTTTGGGCACCCTGGGGGCAGATAGCCACACTAATGTGGCCATCTGCACCAAGCAAAGTTGGGTAAACAAAAACAAAATATACAAAACCACAGGCTGCTTTTTAGGGGGGGCTGAGGGCCACCCTAAATTGGCAGCGCATGATGTACCGCAACGGGGGGTGGCCCTCAACCCCCCCCCCACCCCAAATGGAGGGCCCCACCTCATGCAACCCTCCCTGGGGGCAGATATCTGCTCCTAGGAAGGGGCATCTGACCCCAGGGAGGGATGCATGAGGTGAGGCCCCCCTATCTGCGCCCAGGGAGGGTTGCATGAGGTGGGGCCCTCCATTTGGGGTGGGGGGGGGTTGAGGGCCACCCCCCGTTGCGGTACATCATGCGCTGCCAATTCAGGGTGGCCCTCAGCCCCCCCTAAAAAGCAGCCTGTGATTTTGTATATTTTTTTTTGTTTACCCAACTTGGCTTGGTGCAGATGGGCCCATTAGTGTGGCTATCTGCCCCCAGGGTGCCCAAACCCTACTGCCCCATCTATTGGGGGTCCTGCCCGACCTTTTGGGGTGCCCCCCCCACCCCACCCCCAATGGCTGGGGGACACACCTCATGCAGGCCTCCCTGGGCCTCCTCCAAACGGCTGCGTGAGGTACACCCCACCTCCATTTGGGGTGAGGGGGGAGAGGGCCACCCCAAAAGGTGGGGCAGGACCCCCAATAGATGGGGCAGTAGGGTTTGGGCACCCTGGGGGCAGATAGCCACACTAATGTGGCCATCTGCACCAAGCAAAGTTGGGTAAACAAAAAAAAATATACAAAACCACAGGCTGCTTTTTAGGGGGGGCTGAGGGCCACCCTAAATTGGCAGCGCATGATGTACCGCAACGGGGGGTGGCCCTCAACCCCCCCCACCCCAAATGGAGGGCCCCACCTCATGCAACCCTCCCTGGGGGCAGATATCTGCTCCTAGGAAGGGGCATCTGACCCCAGGGAGGGATGCATGAGGTGAGGCCCCCCTATCTGCGCCCAGGGAGGGTTGCATGAGGTGGGGCCCTCCATTTGGGGTGGGGGGGGGTTGAGGGCCACCCCCCGTTGCGGTACATCATGCGCTGCCAATTCAGGGTGGCCCTCAGCCCCCCCTAAAAAGCAGCCTGTGATTTTGTATATTTTTTTTTGTTTACCCAACTTGGCTTGGTGCAGATGGGCCCATTAGTGTGGCTATCTGCCCCCAGGGTGCCCAAACCCTACTGCCCCATCTATTGGGGGTCCTGCCCCACCTTTTGGGGTGCCCCCCCCCACCCCACCCCCAATGGCTGGGGGACACACCTCATGCAGGCCTCCCTGGGCCTCCTCCAAACGGCTGCGTGAGGTACACCCCACCTCCATTTGGAGTGAGGGGGGAGAGGGCCACCCCAAAAGGTGGGGCAGGACCCCCAATAGATGGGGCAGTAGGGTTTGGGCACCCTGGGGGCAGATAGCCACACTAATGTGGCCATCTGCACCAAGCAAAGTTGGGTAAACAAAAAAAAATATACAAAACCACAGGCTGCTTTTTAGGGGGGGCTGAGGGCCACCCTAAATTGGCAGCGCATGATGTACCGCAACGGGGGGTGGCCCTCAACCCCCCCGCACCCCAAATGGAGGGCCCCACCTCATGCAACCCTCCCTGGGGGCAGATATCTGCTCCTAGGAAGGGGCATCTGACCCCAGGGAGGGATGCATGAGGTGAGGCCCCCCCTATCTGCGCCCAGGGAGGGTTGCATGAGGTGGGGCCCTCCATTTGGGGTGGGGGGGGGTTGAGGGCCACCCCCCGTTGCGGTACATCATGCGCTGCCAATTCAGGGTGGCCCTCAGCCCCCCCTAAAAAGCAGCCTGTGATTTTGTATATTTTTTTTTGTTTACCCAACTTGGCTTGGTGCAGATGGGCCCATTAGTGTGGCTATCTGCCCCCAGGGTGCCCAAACCCTACTGCCCCATCTATTGGGGGTCCTGCCCCACCTTTTGGGGTGCCCCCCCCCCACCCCACCCCCAATGGCTGGGGGACACACCTCATGCAGGCCTCCCTGGGCCTCCTCCAAACGGCTGCGTGAGGTACACCCCACCTCCATTTGGGGTGAGGGGGGAGAGGGCCACCCCAAAAGGTGGGGCAGGACCCCCAATAGATGGGGCAGTAGGGTTTGGGCACCCTGGGGGCAGATAGCCACACTAATGTGGCCATCTGCACCAAGCAAAGTTGGGTAAACAAAAAAAAATATACAAAACCACAGGCTGCTTTTTAGGGGGGGCTGAGGGCCACCCTAAATTGGCAGCGCATGATGTACCGCAACGGGGGGTGGCCCTCAACCCCCCCCCACCCCAAATGGAGGGCCCCACCTCATGCAACCCTCCCTGGGGGCAGATATCTGCTCCTAGGAAGGGGCATCTGACCCCAGGGAGGGATGCATGAGGTGAGGCCCCCCCTATCTGCGCCCAGGGAGGGTTGCATGAGGTGGGGCCCTCCATTTGGGGTGGGGGGGGGTTGAGGGCCACCCCCCGTTGCGGTACATCATGCGCTGCCAATTCAGGGTGGCCCTCAGCCCCCCCTAAAAAGCAGCCTGTGATTTTGTATATTTTTTTTTGTTTACCCAACTTGGCTTGGTGCAGATGGGCCCATTAGTGTGGCTATCTGCCCCCAGGGTGCCCAAACCCTACTGCCCCATCTATTGGGGGTCCTGCCCCACCTTTTGGGGTGCCCCCCCCCACCCCACCCCCAATGGCTGGGGGACACACCTCATGCAGGCCTCCCTGGGCCTCCTCCAAACGGCTGCGTGAGGTACACCCCACCTCCATTTGGGGTGAGGGGGGAGAGGGCCACCCCAAAAGGTGGGGCAGGACCCCCAATAGATGGGGCAGTAGGGTTTGGGCACCCTGGGGGCAGATAGCCACACTAATGTGGCCATCTGCACCAAGCAAAGTTGGGTAAACAAAAAAAAATATACAAAACCACAGGCTGCTTTTTAGGGGGGGCTGAGGGCCACCCTAAATTGGCAGCGCATGATGTACCGCAACGGGGGGTGGCCCTCAACCCCCCCCCACCCCAAATGGAGGGCCCCACCTCATGCAACCCTCCCTGGGGGCAGATATCTGCTCCTAGGAAGGGGCATCTGACCCCAGGGAGGGATGCATGAGGTGAGGCCCCCCCTATCTGCGCCCAGGGAGGGTTGCATGAGGTGGGGCCCTCCATTTGGGGTGGGGGGGGTTGAGGGCCACCCCCCGTTGCGGTACATCATGCGCTGCCAATTCAGGGTGGCCCTCAGCCCCCCCTAAAAAGCAGCCTGTGATTTTGTATATTTTTTTTTGTTTACCCAACTTGGCTTGGTGCAGATGGGCCCATTAGTGTGGCTATCTGCCCCCAGGGTGCCCAAACCCTACTGCCCCATCTATTGGGGGTCCTGCCCCACCTTTTGGGGTGCCCCCCCCCCACCCCACCCCCAATGGCTGGGGGACACACCTCATGCAGGCCTCCCTGGGCCTCCTCCAAACGGCTGCGTGAGGTACACCCCACCTCCATTTGGGGTGAGGGGGGAGAGGGCCACCCCAAAAGGTGGGGCTGGACCCCCAATAGATGGGGCAGTAGGGTTTGGGCACCCTGGGGGCAGATAGCCACACTAATGTGGCCATCTGCACCAAGCAAAGTTGGGTAAACAAAAAAAAAATTACAAAACCACAGGCTGCTTTTTAGGGGGGGCTGAGGGCCACCCTAAATTGGCAGCGCATGATGTACCGCAACGGGGGGTGGCCCTCAACCCCCCCCACCCCAAATGGAGGGCCCCACCTCATGCAACCCTCCCTGGGGGCAGATATCTGCTCCTAGGAAGGGGCATCTGACCCCAGGGAGGGATGCATGAGGTGAGGCCCCCCCTATCTGCGCCCAGGGAGGGTTGCATGAGGTGGGGCCCTCCATTTGGGGTGGGGGGGGGTTGAGGGCCACCCCCCGTTGCGGTACATCATGCGCTGCCAATTTAGGGTGGCCCTCAGCCCCCCCTAAAAAGCAGCCTGTTTTTTTGTATATTTTTTTTTGTTTACCCAACTTGGCTTGGTGCAGATGGGCCCATTAGTGTGGCTATCTGCCCCCAGGGTGCCCAAACCTTACTGTCTCATCTATTGGGGGTCCTGCCCCAGCTTTTGGGGTGCCCCCCCCCCACCCCACCCCCAATGGCTGGGGGACACACCTCATGCAGGCCTCCCTGGGCCTCCTCCAAACGGCTGCGTGAGGTACACCCCACCTCCCTTTGGGGTGAGGGGGGAGAGGGCCACCCCAAAAGGTGGGGCTGGACCCCCAATAGATGGGGCAGTAGGGTTTGGGCACCCTGGGGGCAGATAGCCACACTAATGTGGCCATCTGCACCAAGCAAAGTTGGGTAAACAAAAAAAAAATTACAAAACCACAGGCTGCTTTTTAGGGGGGGCTGAGGGCCACCCTAAATTGGCAGCGCATGATGTACCGCAACGGGGGGTGGCCCTCAACCCCCCCCCACCCCAAATGGAGGGCCCCACCTCATGCAACCCTCCCTGGGGGCAGATAGGGGGGGCCCCACCTCATGCATCCCTCCCTGGGGTCAGATGGCCCTCCCTAGGAACAGATATCTGCCCCCAGGGAGGGTTACAAGGGGTGCCCCCTTTCTACTTTGGTTGGGGGGGCACCCGCCCCTATGGGGGGACACCCCCTCCCTTTCATTCAGTAAATAATCCATGGTGGCTAGTGGCCCCCACCCCTTCCCCCAACCCTGTTTCCCATCATTTCATTTTTGTTTTTTATTTTACATTCCCTTGGGGCAGATGGTCAGCCATCTGCCCCAGGGTTCACATACACGTGCCCCCATGCTTTGGGGTCGGGAGGGGGGAGAGGGCTGCTTACTTGAAGCAGCCCCCTTCCCACCCCCCACCTCACAAAGAGATCCATGGTGGTCTAGTGGGTTGCTGGTCACGGATCGAGCGCTCTGCGCCGATCCGTGACCAGCAATGCCTCATATGTGGTGTCCTTGGAAAGGGGAGAAAGTCCCCTTTCCAGGGACACCACTTTCTGTTCAATCCCTGGTGGCCTAGTGGGCCCCAGGACCCCAAACCCCCTCCCACCTCCCCCCATCCCTCAGATTATTATTATTTTTTTTAGATATATTTCCCTGGGGGCAGATGGCCAGCCATCTGCCCCCAGGGTACATTTTCATGTGTCCCCATGCTTTGGGGGCCGGGGGGGGGGAGAGGGCTGCTTACCTGAAGCAGCCCCCCTCCCCCCCAACTCGCAAACAGATCCATGGTGGTTCAGTGGGTTGCTGGTCACGGATCAGCGCTCTGCGCTGATCCGTGACCAGCAATGCGGCATATGAGTGGTGTCCCTGGAAAGGGGAGAAAGTCCCCTTTCCAGGGACACCACTTTTAGGTCAATCGCTGGTGGCCCAGTGGGCCCCAGGGCCCAAAACCCCCTCCCACCTCCCTCCTTCCCTCGATTTTTTTTTTTTTTTTTTTTTCCCCCCCCACCCTCGGGGGCAGTGATCATCTGCCCCCAGGGGTCCCTGGCGCTGTGGCCCCATGCTTTGGGGCCACGGGGGAAGGGGGCCGCTTACCTAGTAAGCAGCCCCCCCTCCCCCACGCGTCACAAAAGGATCTTCGTTTGATCCGTGACGTTGCTGCCCGCGGATCGAGGCGCCCTGCGCCCGATCCGCGGGCAGCAAAGTCACACAATGGGTACCGTTGGAAAGGGGAGAATCTCCCCTTTCCAACGGTACCCGCCTCGATCTCCGGCTTGAAATACAGCCGGAGATCGAGGCGGAACAAGAAGGGCACTCACCTTCTCTCTCCAACGCAGCAGCCGAAAATGGCTGCTGCGTTGGAAATACTTTCCGTTTCACGCCGACGTGCGTAACGCACGTCGGCGTGAAACTGAAGGAAATCCAACCCCCGGGCAGTGAGGGGGGACCTCCCCCTCGCATAGCCCGGGGGTTGGATTACAGTTTTGAGCGATCCCTGCTTTGCAGGGATCGCTCAAAACAAGGTGCCAAAAAGGACGAGCTATCTCGTCCTTGGCACTGCGTGTGCACTTCCAAGGACGAGATACCTCGTCCTTGGCACTTAAAGGGTTAAAGGCCTTAAAATAAATGTGTATCTATTTTTGATATAACAACTGTTTGGAGTAGTTTGTAAGCGCTCTTGCTTTGTGTGCTCATTGCGGGCTTTCAGTCACCCTCACCCCTCTTGAGACCTAGTCTTGACCGCCGCGATCGCTACCTTGATTGGTCTGGCTCGTCCAGAGGTTACCCTGTTCCAAGTAATTAGGTTGGCCTTCTGAACTTCTGCGCCACCAGGACAGAGTTCAGAAATCCGTCTTAACACATCTCATGCTGTAGGAAGGGTCTCAGGTTTGGAAAAGGAAGGAGTTGGATATCACATTTCATGTTAGAGGTAGGATCTCAGGTTTGGTATTAGAGGCATTGAGATATCACATCTCATGCTATCAGAAGGGTATCAGGATTGGAATGGGAAGGAGTTGGATATCACATCTCATGCTAAAGGGAGGGTCTCAGGTTTGGAATGGGAAGGATTTGGATATCACATCTCATGTTATAGGAAGGACCTTAGGTTTGGTATTAGAAGCATTGAGATATCACATCTCATGCTATAGGAAGGGTCTCGGGATTGGAATGGGAAGGAGTTGGATATCACATCTCATGTTATAGGAAGGATCTCAGGTTTGGTATTAGAAACATTGAGATATAACATCTCATGCTATAGGAAGGGTCTCAGGATTGGAATGGGAAGGAGTTGGATATCACATCTCATGCTATGGGAAGGGTCTCAGGTTTGGTATTAGAAGCATTGTGATATCACATCTCATGCTATAGGAAGGGTTTCAGGTTTGGTAGAAGCATTGAGATATCACATCTCATGCTATAGGAAGAGTCTCAGGTTTGGGAAGGGAAGGATTTGGATTTCACATCTCATGTTATAGGATGGTTCTCATGTTTGGTTTTTGAAGCATTGAGATATCACATCTCATGCTATCGGAAGGGTCTCAGGTTTGGAATGGGAAGGAGTTGGATATCACATCTCATGTTATAGG